>NC_090647.1:183466715-183569215 GCF_040937935.1 Hyperolius riggenbachi
GGCATTCATTTCAAAGATGGCCCTGAGCATGACCTCAAAGAATATTCGAATTGAGGGATAGTTATTAAAGCAAGGGATGTATTTAGAAGGGTTCCTAAAAAGTCTGGAGCGTGCACTCACCATATCTTGTCCCTCCTGATTTTCTCGTAATAGGTCCATCAAATCATTAAGGGCTCTTCTACCATTCTCATTAAGGCCAGGGTCCATAGGAGTGGGGGATGAAAAATGTTTCTTAAAAGCCAATTTTCTGCAAAAAAGATAAATGTCTTTAACCAATTAAAACTTATCCAGTGCTTTTATGGGTGAAAAAGACAGGCCCTTCTGTAGAACCGATCTCTCCACTTCAGTTAGTTCATAATTAGATAAATTAATTACACTTAGTCCATCTCTGTTTGATGTCCCCTGAGGCGTTTGCGTCTCTGATGTAAGGGAGAATTGAGTAGATCCCTGAGCCTTTCTATGTTTCCGGCCACCCCTTCTGGTTCTCCTTCTGTGTCGCTCGACAAAAAATCACTCTGAGAGTCTGAGATCTCAGTTGTGTTCCCTCCGCGACCAGAACTAACTGGTCTATTAGATTTAGGTATATTCGGAGGGTTTTTTTTGGGGGGGGGGGGATTTTGTCCCTGTGGTCTACCTCTGGGTCTGCGTCTCCCCTGTCTGCCATTGCCTCTATGTGACCATTTGTATGCAGTACCAGCATCATAATCATGTCTATCCCTCTCTAGTTTCTTTTTCTTCCCTGCAATAATGGAAGTTTCAAGTCTCTCCATATCTTTCTTAAATAATGCAATGAAAGGTTCAACAATTGTTTGCTTATCCAATTTGGAAATCTCTATTTCCAGGGCAGAGATGCCAGATTTGACCCGAGCCAATGTTATTCTATCATGATCCAATAGCATGTCTATTATGATGACTGAACATTTGCCCAGGCCATCCTCCCATATCTTTTTGGAATTATCCACTAATTCCCAAGTGGGAAAGATTTGTACACGTAACCCCCTAGGGTAAATTTGTTCTCGTTTATATTGCTCCAGGCTATGTATATTCCACCATAGTTTAATATGATTTTTATGGAGATCTTTGTATTGTCTTAAAATGGCTCTGGTTTCATCCGGCATCTGCTGACCGGGATGTGCCTTGGTAGAAAAGGCCTTTTTGAATTTAGCATTCCAGCTAGCCTCCATGGAGTCCAACAAACTCTCCATTATAACCAAAATTAGTCAATATAATCGTGCACAGGTGCTGAAACGAAGATAAGGACAAAGTCCTCAAGCATAAATCAATAAAGAACAAAGTTTCAGCACGGCTGTGTCAATACATGTGTGCTAGGTCACAGTTTAAAATTTGCGCAAGAGAAAGGAAACTGACCCAACAAACAGCACTACATGTAATATAGAGAGTAATTAACAATATTTATTTGAAACAAATTATAACACCATACATGTATAAAAACATTTAAAAACACCACCAATCGGTCATATATCTCATAATGAATGACTCAAATAATTGATACCTAAAAGGTGATCCTCACATCTAACGATTGGTAGCAATAATGAGAGCGGGAGCACGTGGGGGAGGGGGGGGGGGTAGTGGGAGTGTGCGTCAAGAAGGGACATAGTGGCTACGTCCCTGCAAAGGGAAGAAGGAATTTGCATGGACATAGTTACTTGTCCCGTGGGAGGGGAAGTGGTTAAGCCACCGATGACCTACCAAGTGTACAGGCACAAAGCCACCACCATCCACTACAGGACACCAGCGTGCAGGGCTGCCGCCCCCCCCCCCCTCCCTTCATGCCCGCACTCACCCTGGTGCCCCCTGGGACGAGAGGTATAAACAAAATGTTACTCAGGTATCAAGCAAGGCATCTGTATTCAGTTCCTGTGCTTCTCCACAGACCACACTAGAACTCATAATGTTCTAGAATAGTATATTACCAGTTTAATCAAATATGGTTTAAAAGGACTGCATTCACATCTTAACAGGTGTAACAAGCATTTTACAGAAGATGGCAGGTTCCTAGGACAACACTCTCACAATCCTTGGTTTGTATACACCCTGCAAACTGCACCATGACGTCATCCCCAGCCTCATGCGTTTGTAGGCTCCATCCTACGCATTTCGTCTCAAAAGACTTGTCAGGGGCTAGCAAATAGCAATGAGGTTGGTGGTTAAAACTGCAATAGGATTGCCGCCCATCCACCCCCCATTGGTTAGACAGCCTAAACACCCTATCCTATGTAAAACATCCCTGCAATTATCCAGCCTCATATCCATCTAATAAGGGACCTCTTCCTATAGTTATGGGCTCCAATAAGAATACAGGAAACGCAATCCTTCACAGGCTTCCCATGTCCTTCTCCTGACCACCAATCCAGGGTTGGACCCTCTGGAAGTTCAGGGCCGCACTCCAAGACAGGTCGCTCGTGATCGAGCAAAGTGGCACTGTGCAGGCGCAGGAGGCTTTGTGCCCATACAGTAGCATGGAGTCACTGGAGCTTGGTGGAGAAAGCCGAGTCCAAGAGGCTCCCTGATACTGGGAAGGCATAGTTTGTCCTGTGTCTGTGCTCATTCACGCACTGCTCGACAAAGCCCTTGTTGACGAAGTTCCATGGGTCCCAGTGCTGGAATGGTTAGGTAGAGGAGGACAGGGGAAGACTCTGAAGGATCTAGAGGCTCCCTTCTACCGAGGCAACTACCCATTTGTGGCACTTTTTTTTCCTTCAGATACACTTTAAAGGGGACCTCCACTTTAGTACCAAAATCTAAACAATACACATATTATACACGTGATTTTGTAACTGAATGCCAATAAATATTTTTCTTTCAACGTCAGTCTATAGCTGATATAATTTATTTTGTGAATTTGCTCAAAACCAAGTCAACAGTATAGGACTTGGCACTATGATACCCAGAATTCCTGACTCCCTTTTTGTCTTATTGGTTTGTAAGTATACAAAAAGAGGGAAGTAAAATGTATATACTCTATCCAGCCCCACAGATTTGTTAGGTTTACTGTAATGACACCTTCATTATGAAGGAACGAGGGATCTTGATATCCATAGAGATGCTGGCAATGTGCATTCAGTAATTCATATTTCAGAAACAGCTGAGCGTGATGGAAGCATTTTTTCCATTGAGCCATATGGAAAGGTTCAGAAGGGAGGCCAAGACAATACTAGTGTAATCACGGGAATGCCAGTATTATGCAGCTTAGAACACTTACAACAATAAGAGATGATTTGATAAAGATTGTTAGAGAAATTAGAGATGTGATTACGTAGAGATGGGTGACATGTACACCAACTTAGCAAGGAAAATATATACAATGTTCCAGTGCAATCCCATATCCTACAATAGAGTAACTTTTAAAGTAATTGGCTACTGAGATCACCAAGTATAACCAATTAACACTTCTTATGCTTCATTTGCCTATAATGCTGGTAGTTATAGGCATAGGGACTTTGCAGAGTTTATTTGCTGAAGATAACAAGCGCCATGAAAATTACTCTGGAATGCAAAAAAATTGTATATTGCAAAGAGTTATACATACCTGCACCTAAATCCAGGGCCAGATTTACATCTTGGAATCAGCTAGATCAGCAGTCACATCCAGGCCGCCCATCCACTTTTAGTTTTCACTGGCTGTGATGTCAGCATAGCTCCAAGATGGTGTGCGTAGTTTAACAAACCAGAGGTGGCTGCCTCTCAGCACACTGGGGCCTCTAGGCTCTAGCCTGCCTAGTACTAAATACAGCCCTGCCTAGATCCATTCTATGGGTCCCATGTAGTCCTACAGCACCTCCTTGCCAAGTACGCTCTTGAAGAGTGTGCATCCAGCACTTCCATCCCTTTCTGTGTTTCATAGGTGGCTGAGCCATAGCACTGTCGCAAAAGCCAGGGTTGTTTAAACCATGACCAAATAGTACTATCCTGACTCACAGCCACTGCCCAAAGTTCAGCTACTTAATAGCCGAACTTCTCCACTAATAACATTGTGAAACACCTCTGCTTCTGCCACTAGCCCGATATCACCGCCACTACCACTGCTAACTGGAGTTTGGTTACCTAGTATCAGATCTCCAGTGCCGCAGTCACATCTACTATCTCCGCTAACCGAAGTTCTGCTAACTTCTAGCAGATCTCCAGTTTTGGTTTCACCACCACTGCATATGTGGATAGGATGCTTTACTATATTTTATTATTTTTAAATGCAATGGTTGCTACTAAGCTATCTCCAGAAGAAAAACAAGCACAGTGTGAGAGAGGTCTTACAAATGAACTGAAATTTTGTTGCATGAGATTGCAGCCCTCACCCAGGTCATATGGAAACAAAGTGAAGGTTGCTGAAAGGTTAGCAGTTTTGTGATTGCAATCTAATGCAGGTACCTGCAATGAAACCTTTTTTTGTAATAATCTTAGTTATGGATTCTGCATGCAACTGCAATCACAGCCAGTAATTCACCAACCTCTCTGCAACCCTGACAATACTAATATTGTAATGATCTGTTATTTCCCAGATAAAGTCCTTCCAATCATTCAATATCAAACACACTTAAAACCTAATCCACGCTTGCTGGATCACGTATTATATCCTGAGGATACTTGAAGATCTCTGAAGATGCCCTATTAAACCAGACCCATAGTGATGAAAGAAGAGAGGTTTGTATTTTTCTGAAGATATAATGCTTGTTATGTGGTTTGATACAAACAGTACTTAGTGGGCTTCTATAACAGACCGCCACTGGCTTCCACTTTGAATTCTCAGCAGATAGAGCTTTGAAACGTTTCTCTGTTAAAAAGGTCTATGTTGGAGCATGGCCAGCTCTTCTATGTCAGCGTATTATCAAAGTGTTATCATGTGGTGATAATTTTAGAAACAGTGATCAGTTTGCCCATTATGTACATAGAACATTGCGCACTTACTAAGTTTCCCTCAGGATGAGTTATATTTGTTGACTAATTTAAGCAGGTCATTATCAATAACTCATTTAATTCATTTTAAATGACTTGTTCATTTTCTTTCATTTGAAAATATTGCATGTCGACAACACTTGCAAGTCTGGTTTGCTTTTGTTCACATGTGTAGTGCAGAGAAGCATCAGCAGTACAGAGAATACATCCTGACACCCCCAACTCAGACAAAAGTCTGCACGTGTCTAATTGTAACATTCACTACTATGATGATCTGAGATTGTCATGTGCCATATGCACAGGCTACAGTAATACAGAGATGCACCTCCATAAAATAGTTTCATTTTGGTCAGGGGGGACGCAGCTTCCTCAAGTGGCAGAATTGTGGGAGCGGCAGAAACAGTTAGTGAAGAGTGTGCCTGGCTTGCTGCCACCATCCACCTACCGCTGTCCACCTGGACATCATGGCCACCCGGACATGACACCCCCTAGCCCAGGGGCGTAGCTTGGGGGGGTCGGGGTAGGACAAGTGCCCCCGGGCGCTGGGTCCCCAAGGGCGCCAAGCTGCAGTGTCTTTTTTTTTCTTCTTCTTTAAATAGAATTTCCTCATCGTCTCCCCATTCAGTGACGTCATACGTCATCGCCGCACCGCCGTGCAGCGTCTATAGCAGTGGAACACTGTGCAGAGTGGCAAAGAGACAGAGGCGCCGCCAGAGCCAGCCCAGCCCATCCTTCCTAGACAGCGTGGCTGCATGGAGCCGGCGGACCGGATTTAAATCAGCCAGCCCAGAGCTGCCTGCCACTGCCAGGCGGGAGGAAAGAGGAGGACCAGAGCGCACGCACACCTCACAGCACTGTCTGTATTGACGGTGAGTGAAGCCTGCCTGGCAGAGGGACTCTGGGTGGGGAGCTATACTGGGGCACTATTACTACCTAGACTGGGCACTATAGCTGTACTGGGCTGGACACTACCTACCTATACTGGGCACTATACTAGCTATACTGGGGCACTACCTACCTATCCTGGGCACTATACTAGCTATACTGGGCACTATACTAGCTATACTGGGGCACTATACTAGCTATACTGGGCACTATACTAGCTATACTGGGCACTATACTAGTTATACTGGGCACTATACTAGTTATACTGGGCACTATACTAGCTATACTGGGGCACTATACTAGCTATACTGGGCACTATACTAGCCATACTGGGCACTATACTAGCTATACTGGGCACTATTCTGGGGCACTACCTACCTATACTGGGGCACTATACTAGCTATACTGGGGCACTGCCTACCTATACTGGGCACTATACTAGCTATACTGGGGCACTACCTACCTATACTGGGCACTATACTAGCTATACTGGGGCACTACCCAGTGTCGGACTGGGCCACAGTAGTACAGTTTTTTCCCTTGGTGGGCCCCCCCTCCAGGTCTCTGGTGCCCCCCCCCCCCCCCCTCCTTGTCTGACAGAGCTCCAATTGCTGCCTGCAGCACAAAAATTCTCTTCACAGTGCTGTAATCACTCATGCTGAGAGCAGTGGCGTAGCTGTGGGCCTCGATGCAAATTTTACAATGGGGCCCCCCAAGCACGCTATACATAACAATTGATACGACACAACAAAACCTGCCAATGGCAACTACAGTGTCAGAGCTGCAAGAAAGGGATGGGAAATAGCTTGTTAATGATTACCACTGACAAAGTATCTATAGAAGTGATTATTATGAGCACAGGACCAATAGAGAGCTAATACTGTAGTTGAGGGAGGGGCCTTCGGGGCCCCTTTGGCCCAAGGGCCCCGATGCGGTCGCACCCTCTGCAACCTCTGCGGTTGCAACCTCTGCAAAGTAGGGCATTCATTTATATTGAAGGAGGGGACTCTATGCAAAGTTTTGCTGGGCAGCAGTGTCTCTGCATGGTCACGCCCTTTTTTCACTGCAATCATGGGATGTGTGGGCCCCAGGTTGAAATTTCTTTGGTGGGCCCCCAGTGTCCCAGTCCGACCCCGGCACTACCTACCTATATTGGGCGCTATACTAGCTATACTGGGCACTATACTAGCTATACTGGGCACTATACTAGCTATACTGGGGCTCTACCTACCTATACTGGGCACTATACTAGCTATAGTGCCCCAGTATAGCTGTACTAGCTATACTGGGGCACTACCTACCCATACTGGGCACTATACTAGCTGTGCTTACACTACTGCTAACTTCCTGTACATTTGGCTCCACCCATAACCACACCCACATCTATTATGTGACCACGCCCCTTTTTTGGTGTGGCCTTAGGGGGCGCATTAATAGTCTTTGTCCCTGGGCGCTGAAAGCCCTAGCTACGCCTCTGCCCTAGCCCCTGCCCACCCTGCCAGCTTTGCATCCTGCCAATCTCTAACATATAGAGCAGCAGCAGCCCGCCACTACTGCTGGCCTGCAATGATTATAGGCAGTGACAGGATAGTTGGTGAGTCACTGGGGGATGGGGGGGCAGCGCTTGGATGGATGATGATGAGTTGCGGGGGGGGGGGGGGCAAGCACATTCTCACAAGTTTGCCTCACTCTCGGTGGTGAATGCAGAGATGCACCTCCATGAAATTGCTTCCTGTCAGTGGTGAATGCAGATATGGCCCTCCATGAAGTTGCTTCCTCTCAGTGGTGAATGCAGGGATGAACCTCCATGCATTGCTTCCTTTCAGTGGTGAATGCAGAGATGCATCTCCATGAAGCTGCTACCTCTCAGTGGTGAATGCAGAGATGAGCCTCCATGAAATTGCTTCCTCTCAGTGGTGAATGCAGGGATGAACCTCCATGAATTGCTTCCTCTCAGTGGTGAATGCAGAGATGAGCCTCCATGAAATTGCTTCCTCTCAGTGGTGAATGCAGAAATGAACCTCCATGAAATTGCTTCCTCTCAGTGGTGACTGCAGAGATGCACCTCCATGGAATTGCCTCCACTCAGTGGTGACTGCAGAGATGCACCTCCATGAAGTTGCTTCCTCTCAGTGGTGAATGCAGAGATGCACCTCCATGAAGTTGCTTCCTCTCAGTGGTGAATGCAGAGATGCACCTCCATGAAGTTTACTGTACAATATCACTGTAGTTATTTTTAGCTTTAGTCTAGTACTGACATCACTAGGACCTTGTAGGAGACCTTATATCTCAGCAGCTGATTTCAGTCATTGATTGGACTCCTCGTCTTTATTGTATGCGTTTCTGAGCTCTGTGGTATAGTATTTCCTACCTTAAATTAATATATTAAAGAGGAACTTCAGCCTAAACAAACATACTGTCATTAAGTTACATTAGTAACCTCCCAGATGTGCATGTCACCGTTAACCACACTACCATTCGCCCTACCTCTCAAGCCCACTGTCTGGGTGTCGCCCTGGACTCCGCATTCTCCTTCACTCCCCACATCAAAAACCTCACAAAGTCCTGCAACTTCCACCTTCGTAACATCTGCAAGATCCGCCCTTTCCTGATCTCTGCCACCACCAAACTCCTCATCCATGCCCTCATAATTTCCAGCCTTGACTACTGCAATGCCCTTCTGTCTGGTCTCCCTATGACCCGAATTGCCCGCTGCAGTCCATCATGAATGTGGCAGCCAGAATTATCCTCTCCTCCCATCGCTCCACCACGCCGGATCCCCTCCTTGAATCCCTCCACTGGCTTCCTATTTATTCCAGAATCAGATTCAAGATACTGTGTCTGACTTACAAATTTGTCCACAAAACCTGTCCAACCTACATTTGCGATCTCACTCAGAGGTACACACCTAGCCGCTCACTCCGCTCTTCCAATGAACTTCGCCTGACCTCCCCCCGCATCACCCAGTCCCATGCACGCCCCCAGGCCTTCTCAAGAGCTGCTCCAACACTATGGAACTTCCTACCTTCAACCATTAGGGCAGCCCCCTCTTCAACATCTTCAAGAAAGCCCTCAAAACTCACCTTTTCACTCTGGCCTACCACTCCTCACAAGTTGAGTGATTTGAGCGAACTCAACTTGCCTAATCTCCATGCTCCCATCCAGTGACTAAGCATTACCTTGTAATCATTCTGTGCTGCGTGATCTTGTTTTTGTTTTCCTGTATTGTCGTATTGCTGTATGTCACCCCTAAATATTGTCTGTAACCTAAAATAATGTCCAGCACTTATAATAATGTCCAGCGCTTATAAATACAATACATACATAAAAATAAATAAATAGTTATGTTAATTAAAATAGATAGGTAATATAATCTCTTACCCACCCTGTTTTAAAAGAACAGGCAAATGTTTGTGATTTCATGAGGGCAGCTATCTTTTTGGTTGAAAGGAGGTGACAGGGAGCATGAGACACAGTTCCAACTGCCCTGTGTCCTGATCAACCCTCCCAGTTGCTAGGCAACGAGAACAACATCATCAGTAATCCCATCATGCTTTGCAAAGCATCAGGGGAAAATGCCCTGGCAGTTTTCTTTGATGGAGCAGAGCTTAGCTTCTGAGCAGCTAAAATTGATGCTTTGGTAAGAAAAACAAAGTTCTGTTGCTGTGAAACTGTTAAAGAAACACCAAGGGCCTGATTTACAAAGCGGTGCAAAGTGTTTGCACGCATGTGAAAAGCCCTTTATCATGCCTAAACTCAGTTTAGGCGTGATAAAATGAAACTCGCGCGAAATTCCCGTGCGCAAAGTTTTGCGCGCACAATCGCGCGGCGCATGGTGCAGTGCGTGCGATGCACCGATTAATCTCTATGGGCGCTGCGCGCGGAGTTGCGCAAAACTTTGCGCGCGGGACTTTGCGTGCGATAAAGAGCACAAAATGGTGCTAACTCAGCAGTGCAAAGGTTATCACGTCTAAAGTCTTTTAGGCGTGATAACTGAGTTATCACCGCTTTGTGAATCAGGCCCTAAGTAGATTTTTAGTCTGGAGGTTCACTTTAAACATTGCATTTTTTGACTAGTTACTTATCTTTCCCTCACATGATGCTATGGGAACAGAGGAACATGGAAGAGAAGTGTTACAGTGGGTTGCAAAAGTATTCAGGCCCCTTGACGGTTTCCACATTTTGTCATATTACTGCCACAAACATGAATCAATTTTATTGGAATTCCACATAAAAGACCAACACAAAGTGGTGTACACATGAGAAGTGGAATGAAAATCATACATTATTCCAAACATTTTTTTTACAAATCAATAACTGAAAAGTGGTGTGTGCATAATTATTTGGCCCCCTTTGATCTGAGTGCAGTCAGTTGCCTATAGACATTGCCTGATGAGTGCTAATGACTAAATAGAGTGCACCTGTGTGTAATCTAATGTCAGTACAAATACAGCTGCTCTGTGAGGGCCTCAGACGTTGTCTAAGAGAATATTGGGAGCAACAACACCGTGAAGTCCAAAGAACACACAAGACAGGTCAGGGATCAAGTTATTGAGAAATGTAAAGCAGGCTTAGGCTACAAAAAGATTTCCAAAGCCTTTAACATCCCACGGAGCACCGTTCAAGCGATCGTTCAGAAATGGAAGGAGTATGGCACAACTGTAAACCTACCAAGACAAGGCCATACACCTAAACTCACAGACCGAACAAGGAGAGCGCTGATCAGAAATGCAGTCAAGAGGCCCATGGTGACTCTGGATGATCTGCAGAGCTCTACAGCTCAGGTGGGAGACTCTGTCCATAGGACAACTATTAGTCATGCACTGTACAAAGTTGACCTTTATGGAAGAGTGGCAAGAAGACAGGCCTTGTTAACAGAAAGCATAAGAAGTCCTGTTTGCAGTTTGCCACAAGTAATGTGGGGGTCACAGCAACCATGTGGAAGAAGGTGCTCTGGTCAGATAAGACCAAAATGGAACTTTTTGGCCAAAATGCAAAACGCTATGTGTGGCAGAAAACTAACACTGCACATCACTCTGAACACACCATCCCCACTGTCAAATATAGTGGTGGCAGCATCATGCTCGGGGGGTGCATCTCTTCAGCAGGGACAGGGAAGCTGGTCAGAGTTGATGGGAAAATAGATGGAGCCAAATACAGGGCAAACTTGGAAGAAAACCTCTTGGAGACTGCAAAAGACTTGAGACTGGGGCGGAGGTTCACCTTCCAGCAGGACAATGACCCTAAACATAAAGCCAGGGCAACAATGGAATGGTTTAAACAAAACATATCTATGTGTTAGAATGGCCCAGTCAAAGTCCAGATCTAAATCCAATCGAGAATCTGTGGCAAGATCTGAAAACTGCTGTTCACAAATGCTGTCCATCTAATCTGACTGAGCTGGAGCTGTTTTGCAAAGAAGAATGGGCATGGATTTCAGTCTCTAGATGTGCAAAGCTGGTAGAGACATACCCTAAAAGACTGGCAGCTGTAATTGCAGCAAAAGGTGGTTCTACAAAGTATTGACTCAGGGGGCCGAATAATTACGCACACCCCACTTTGCAGTTATACATTTATAAGAAATGTTTGGAATCATGTATGATTTTTGATCCACTTCTCACATGTACACCACTTTGTATTGGTCTTTCACGTGGAATTCCAACAAAATTGATGCATGTTTGTGGCAGCATTGTGACAAAATGTGGAAACCGTCAAGGGGGCCGAATACTTTTGCAACCCACTGTATAGAACTGGTAACCCTGTCTTCATAAATTCACACAAGCGCCAAGCACCAAACTGATATATAGTGAGCAGCGCTACAGTCTCAGCGTTTAATAATAATATCCTTCAGACTGCTACCAAATGATTTGTCAGAATTACAGATTCTCGGCACTCTCTGACAGCACCACTTACCGGATCAAGGTAACACATCTCACATCTAGATATTGCAATTTATTTACGGGTATAAACAGCAATATTTATGGCTTCTGCAGCAGTATTCATGGCTTCCATGCTGAAGTAAATGTAAATTGTGACTAGCAGTAAACAAAACTTAACAGTCTTATTACATTTTGCAGATGGCCCCGTACCATTGTTTTGCATTTGTGTCAATTTTCCTACAATATGAAAGTGGCAAAATAAGGCAATCTTCAGTTTTATGTGTTTTATCCCCGCACAGACTTTCATGTAGGAAAAAAGGAATGTATGATCGTATAAAAGTTCATTGTGAGAACGTGTGCATCATTCCTGAAGACAGTTGCCCAGCGCTGTCAGTTACCAAGGGATATAGAGCAGTAAAATCTAGTACACACATCCAATTCTAATAAGTCAATTTTAGCACTTCCATATCATATGAGAGCTTACCTACACATAGTATTCAAAATCTGCTGGTCCTCATACTACATCGAGGTGGTAAAATTGGTCAGTGGTTGGCCAATCATAATTGAAAATGTGTACCAGGCTTTACTATCCGTCTAAAGCCTATTCGTCTATACGCACTTTCCCTTGTGATTGGCTAATCACTGACCAATTTAACCACCTCCATGTAGTATGAGGGTCAGCAGATATTGACTGCTATGAGCAGACTCAGTCGGTAAACCCTCATACTACACATGGTCAATCATATTTGAAAGTGTGTACCAGGCCTAAGTTGGTTACTAGGGATGAACAATGAGATGCAAATCATTTCTCCATGGATTCAGATTCCATGTACATGTTATGCTGCTTGAACTTAAACCTCAGCAGAGGGAGAAGGTGGGCAACTTCTTCCTCTCAACTTTTTCCTGACTGTGTCATGTAGGCAATAATGGGGTAGGACTTTATTAGGAAAGCTGTCTCTCCAATACAATTATGCCGTATAGGAAATTCAGCTACTGGAGCCAGTCAAACAGGTATTTTTACCGCAAAATGTACAAAGAAGCAATAGACAGAACTTTGGACATTGCTATTTAATGCAAATTTACCATTATATACATTAATACATTACAATAAACTATTTATCAGGATAGCCACTTTTACCTCCAATTGTACCTGAGATGTAATGAGCACAAGCATTTTTACTTACCTAGGGCTTTCTGCAGCCCCCTGTAGGCCATGGGCTCCCTTGCCGTCCTCCTAAGCCTCTCCACTCCTCCACTATCCGGCCAGGTAAAGTTACCAACTGGGCAAGTCACACCGTGAATGCGTGGCCCTGGCACGATCTTGGTCACGCTCCCGTAGTGGCCTTTACTAACTGTGCAGGCACAAAATGCTTGCGGCTATGGGAACGCAACCAAGGACACGTGCGCTAGGGCCACACATGGGTACCCTGGCTACCCTGATGGACAGTGCAGGAACAGAGTGGTCTAGGAGGAAGGTGAAGGAGCCCATGGCCTACAGGGGGCTGGAGCAAGCCCCAGTTAAAGGGGCACTACAGCAAAAAACTGTAAAATGTAAAATATGTGCAAACATATACAAATAAGAAGTACATTTTTTTTCAGAGTAAAATGAGCCATAAATTACTTTTCTCCTATGTTGCTGTCACTTACAGTAGGCAGTAGAAATCTGACAGAAGTGACAGGTTTTGGACTTGTCCATCTCTTCATAGGGGATTCTCAACAAGGCTTTTATTCTTCATAAAGATATTCCCTAAAAAGGATTTAAACAATGATGCTGGCCAGCTTCCCTGCTCTCTACACAGTTTTGTGGCAGTTGGACAGAGCAACTGCCGTTTACTAAGTGCTTTTGAAAATAAATATATCCCTGAGAATCCCCTATAAAGAGATGGGCTAGTCCAAAACCTGTCACTTCAGTCAGATTTCTACTAGCTACTGTAAGTGACAGCAACATAGGAGAAAAGTAATTTATGGCTCATTTTACTCTGGAAAAAATGAACTTCTTATTTGTATATGTTTGCACTTATTTTAAATTTTACAGTTTTTCGCTGTAGTGCCCCTTTAAGTATAAATGTTTATGTTCATTACATTTCAGGTTCCTTTAAATAGATCACCTGCTAGTTCTAAGGATGTTGCCACCTGCAATAAATTTCAGAAAGTTCATCAGAGAGAGGAAAGATTTTACAATAGGTAAACACTGAATAAATATTCTATACGTTAATATTGTAAACAAATAAGTAGTTTTATTCATTATGTTATTTTCACTACTGTTCCTCTTTAAATACATTGTTGTTTAGCCTAATTTTTTAAATGTAAATGGTCATGTTAGGGTTTGGGTTAGGACATTAAAAGGAACAAATATACTATGTGCTATTGCTCACACAATTTGATGTAGCCATTCCAGAGAAATACTTTTAAGAAAAGCTGATCACGTGACCAAGGATCTATTTACAAATGCTTGTACCTGAAAGCAGTGTTTGTGTTCCCTAGCTAGCAAGCAGCTGTCCTGTCAGTGCTGGGCATACAACTACATTGCCAAACTCCTCCAGAGGCTGATTAAAGTGTAACTCTTTGTGACCAACAGTGTAGCTTTATTAGATTACTTTCATGATGTTGTAGTTTTTCTCTTATCAACAGAGGAGGAAGAGGTCAGTTGGTCTGTGCTGTCACACTAAAATTGGTTTGTGCTGCTGACTGCTTCATGTGAGTGGTGATAGGGTGGGGAGGAGTCTTTACAGCAATAAAATTGCACTGGCGTCTAAACAGAAAATGGAACTACACAAGTCAGGAAGGTCATTTAAATATATTTGTTGAAAAAAACGCAGATCTGGAATGCAAGAAACACTGTGCATTGCTAATGAATTCAGATTTACAAGCATACCAGTATGCAATTAAAAACTGGAAGGTGGAACTATGACTTTAAAGTTTTTAAAGCTGCTTTCTTATTCAGCATCAGGACAAAATTAAAGTGGGTTGTTAAATATTTGCAGGTCTATAGTGTCTGACTCTGGAATACGTTTTGTTTCCATGGAAAATGTTCTTTCAAAACAAATATATCAGTAACATAAAGCATCTACTGGGTATTCAAGAAACTCAAATCTGAGTGTCAGGTCAGCATCTAAGTGATACAAGGCAGTATATTCTCCTACCACAATATTTTGACTGAGCATTGACTGGTGACTTTCCTCATTATAGCTTGACTTTCTGAAGTCATATATAACAACATGTAATATGAAAACCGAATATAGGGAATCAATTTACAGCAAAAGAGAATTTAACTTTGACATCCCAGGGAAAAAAGTATATTAAGATCTTATTTCACATTCCAGAGCTGAAATTAATTAATTTCATCCAGCATCACCATGACCTCTTAAAATAGAAATATAACCTCCCTTCAATTACTAAATGAATGCAAAAATTATTCATTACATTCTAATGACTGTTTGGGCAGTCGTTAGACTTTCTGTGTCAGCAATTTACGATATGAATGCAAAGTAAGTCAGTAGGCGACATATTACGGAGGAATCCGACTACTCCTGTTTAAAATGTATGAACCAAAAGCTCATTGGAAATATAGCAACAATTTAAAAGTTACTGAGCTTTTCAGTTGTGTAAGTCATTTATGAAGAGTGTTTGTGAATGCTGTCATTTTGTTTTTTGGGTTTTTTTTTCAACTTTTTTTTTTATTAAAAGTTGTTTACATTTTTATACATAACAGATATCTGCCTGTAAGCAGACTGCAAAATCAACAAAGGAAACAAAAAAGAAAATGCAAATTAAAAAAAAAGAAAACAAAAAAAGAAAACAAAAACAGAACAATACGAGATTGCAGAAAGCGATATGAATGACAGTACTTGTTCGCAATAGTACATTCAAATATTGTTTCCAGACCTCGTTGGGCATAAAGGACATTGGCTAAGTGCGATATCACGTATGATCATATCAGTTGCTCAAACATATGGGATGTGGCCCTCTGCCAGGGCCCGATTTTCTCCACCCTAGTTTCAACTGTTGCCTGTGGTAGCCACCTCATGTTCACAAACTAAGTACATTACTGCTTTGCTCAATTATTGTCATCTATCATGTGTTGTCCAAAGACCATGCCGACCAAGGATCCCAAATATCCTGAAATCTCTGGGGTTGCTGGGAGAAGGAGGATGTAATTTGCCCGATGCCATACTTTTTTATTGGTAATTAAATGTGGTTCTTTTATACGACATCAATCTAGCAATTAATTTAGACAAAAACCTTATATAGCCTTTAGATATTGCCTCAATGCATAGATTATACCAAGCTTAATACGTTTAAAAAGAGACTTTTTCCAGTAAGATAAAAAAAAGCTTGTTGCTTGCTCTTGAAAGAACTGTATTTTACAATGAAGGCTGTGATTTATGTCTGTATGCAGAGTGCAGGGGGACCTTAGGGGGGTTTGGGATAGCAACAGAGGCTGGGCTGTATAGGGAGATCCAGCCTCTGTATGCAGATAACATTCTTCAAACACACCTCGGGTTCTCTTTAAGATTGATATCTTGGTTACACAAGACTTTCCAATAAGAAATATTAACTGAGTAGTAATACAGTAACGGTGGAAACTTAAAATAAACTATAAACGTCATTAAGATGTAATAAACGTTTTTCACTATAAACTCTAAAATATATTCTGCAAATAATTATGTAAAGATTCGAAGAAAAGCTGTGATGTTTGTTACATTTTTATGCATCATACACAGACTCCTTTCAGTCTTAATGTTCTCAAGTATTAAATATGCCATAGTCGATGTATAATGAGTTAAATATTGGAGTCCAGTCCGATTATAGAGAGGTTATACTTTTGATCAGCAGGTCTCCCATGCTCAGTCTTTGGTGATAAAGCAGATGTTTTATTTTCTAATTTAATGATTAGGGGAGAAAATATTAGTGTGTAAAATATTACAGGACTTAAAAAAACAAGATAGTATGCATGAATTTATCATGTACATACAGTTTCTATAGGTGTCCATTTCCTTACCCTCCTGGCTAAGGATGCATACAGCAGATATGATAAATTTGATTATATTTTTTCATTCACAATTTCTGTTTTGTGATTTCCGCAGAAGTTGGCGAATTTAATATGGCAGAATTCTGTGTCTTCTCCAGTGCTCTACAAATTGAAGCTCCCTTCCCATTGATTGTTGCCTCCTTTTGATTACTACTATTTAAAGTGGATCCGAGATAAACTTTTACTCATTGCATAATTGTGTTCCTTTCATATAGTTTTTAGGGCATTCCTCAAGCCAAATACTTTTTTTGTTTTGTTTTAATACTCTAATTCCCTATAAACTAAACAAGCCTCGCCAACAGCTCCTTTTGTGCCTTGGCACTGTAGCAAGGGCAGATGGGAGCTCAGTCTGGGCAAGAGGAGGAGGAGGTTACTAGCCGCTGATTTCAGAGGCAGAGGGAAGGAGGGAGGGGGAGATGGGACTGAATTTACACACAGGCAAGCTGATAGCATCTCCAGCCCTCAGCCTGTGACAATGTGACAAACAGAACATGGCTGCCCTCATTGTAAAACAGGAATAAATAATCATAAACTTTTGAAGCTGTTTGCAGCTAGATATGCTGTGTAAACTATCTAAACTTTAGATAAGATATATAGACAAGTTACTTGTTATAGTTTGTTTTTCATTTCGGATCTGCTTTAAAAGGTTATTATATTAACAAACGTGTAGGGCATTCTTCTACCTCGTGTTATTTAGACAATGGCCTCGATTCATAAAAGTGCTGTCGGGAAGGTAACGTCGAGCGGGGAAACACCGCTGTCGGTTTTTCCGCCTTCAGGGTGGTAATTCATAAAAATTTTGCTACTTGTGACAGGCGTGCGGAGATATTCCGCTGTAGGCAGGCGTTAGGCTGTCGGGAGACATGCGGAAACAGGAGAAGCAGGCGGAATCCCTCCGTGCGGTGTTCTCTCTGCAGCTGCTTGGGAGGTCTGTCCCATTCACTGCACTGTATTCCGCACGCTTCTCGCCACATCAGAGGTAGCGGTAATACCCGTCCGCATACCGCTACCTCTAATCTTTATGAATTGACATTTGTTACTTTTGCTATGATAATCACCGCGCAAGGCGGTGATTGATCACTCTGCTCGCGAATGTCGGCTTTTCATGCGGAAAAAGCCTTTATGAATACAGATTTTGCTGTGTGGTCGGTAAAGTGAGCAGTTTTCAGCATTTCCGAATGCGGGAATGCTTTATGAATCGAGGCCAATATTTATAATGCAAATGTATCCCCAAAACGAAAGCCACTGGCAATCCTGCGTAAAATATTTTAGTATTTAAATATATATTTTCTGAGCTAAGGTAAATTATTCCAAGATATGATGTAAACCAAAAAAAACTGACTGGCCTTGCAATTGGCCCTGAAGATAGTTGAAGTTAAATGAAGCAATTTAGTAATACATAAAATAAAACTTCCGTATACAGCAATGCATCATAAAATATATTTGAAAGTTATCTTTATTTTGATTAGTTTAGTAAAATTGTATTTACAGATTATAATAAGAATAACAGTTTTAGGTTAATTAAACCAATGACAAAACTTTTTATGTAATATCACTACAATATTGCTCTAACTCTAGCTTAGACCGTGTCCTAGGATATCAATTCTAGTTCTCTAATGATCTCCAGCTCCTCCATCCAAGCTGCCTCTTTGGCAATGAATTCCACTTACCTCTTTTCTTTTCTCAGTCTATTTATCTCCTGGTAGTCCAGCAAAGCCATATTTTGTATCTGTTTCTCAAGGATCCATTGTAAATGCCCTGCTCATCAAAACACATCTGATGGAGAAACCTAAGTATTTCAACAGTGAATACATCTCTTAACTGAAATAGATTTTCCATGCTCCTTTGTCATTTATGAGTCTATAAATTCACTGAATGATGTCTCTCTCAAATCCATCTAGCAGTTCACAGTTACTATGTCTAATCTCTCTGACTTTGTGACCGTCTGATATAAGATTTGGTCCATGTTAAGTGAAATGAATAACAGCCTCCATGTTGTAATCATTCATTATTATGGTGCAGAAGTCGGCACAGTGGGCAGATTGGTCAATACCAATCTGAAGTATTTTAAGCACCTGACACTTCTGCTTACTATGTAATTCATCTCCTCTTAATTAATTCACATTTGCTTAAATTGCTTTGTCAGGACAGTAAATCACAGTTTTGGGACAGAAAAGTTTCAGACACCACCAATCAGTGTATTGATAGAAAGAACTGCATACTTTCTTATCAATGTTGAAGAGTAGCTTCAAGCGAAGCTTTCTATTTTTTAGTTTATATCGAATAAGAGGTAGATTTCTATTGAGTTATAGGAAATTACTCTGAACATGAGGCTTCTGAAGCAGGGCCACCTAGCAGTAAGAGAAAATCTTTCCTGCCTGGACATAGACAGCAATAAAAACACTTTCTTAAGTAACATCATACAGGATTAAAACATGTGCAAGAGTTGTATTGCAGTTTCTCTTCTTCTGTCCAAATCAAGGGGTCACAGAGAACAAGAAATGAAGGGGAACTGCTCCAATTACAATGTCGAAAGGAATACATTTTTTCATAGTATCCAAAATAAAACTACAAAAATGATTGACCGGATAAGATAAAAATCAAAAGTACCCCTTGCCGAACATAAGGAATCCAGCACAGGAGATTTGGGCGCAGCTGGCGCCACCATAGACCATAGTAGGAATTATGGCTAATAGCGGCGCATAGGGAGTAACTTCAACACCATCAGAAGATGGAGCTGAAGTTACTTTTAAAACACTGTCATTTGGTCGACAGCAATAGCAATTACACCATTCCCTACCATCCACGTGGACCTGAAGGGGGAATAGTAATCAGTGGTGGCGATTTCCTTCGTACGCACCCCTTGCACCTGTACTGTAGTTAGGGCCTGTACACACTGAAAAACGCAGGCAAAAATGCAAGCGCATGCGTTTTTAAAGTGCCTGTAGTTTTAAAAACGCATGCGCTTTTGCCTGCGTTTTTTGTGCGTTTGCGTTTTTCTTGTAATTGCTGATTGGCTGAAGAATCCTTTGTTTTTTTTCTAGTTTACATTTCAACAGGAATCAGGACATTGCAGAGTCTTCTGGGATACTGACTTCTATAAAACGCAGGCAAAAACGCAAGCGCATGCGTTTTTAATGCGTTTTTAATGCGTTTTTCATGCGCTGCGCTTAAAAAAGCGCAGCAGGCACTGCGATTGCATTTTTCTAAAAACGCATCGCACCAGTGTGTACAAGTCATCACGATTTTCATTTTTTTTCAAAAGACCTTGCGTTTTTAAAAACGCATGCGTTTTTAAAAACGCAACGCAAGCGCAGCAGTGTGTACAGGCCCTTATACTGCAGAAAATAAATTACAGTCAGTTTTGAGAATGGAAAACAGTTAACTGTGTATTATATGCTTGTGAATGTTTAAAAATTATATTTCAAGATAATAATATTACTAGTGAACCCGGTAATAAGGTAACTTTGTGAATTCCTGGACCACACTTCATAGTATTTTATTTAATTATCTCATTTTCATTTCAAATTGCATCACAAGCATAGGCAGCAGCACACTACTGGCTATCTCTGGAGGGCTGATGACTCAAAATAAAATCATCAGTGGAAGACACAGGCTCTAAAACGAGCCGAGACATTAAATACACCATGGCAACTGGTAGCTGAAGTAACAAAAGTTATCAGTTCAACGGGGTTGTGGTCAAAGACAGTTTAAGGGCCAAGTCAGGCAGCAGTCAGGTGAAAGTGACTTCAGGCTCAAGATTATTTCCAGATATGGTTTTGCCTTCTAACAGTTTCCTAGCAGCGATCGCCGCTGGGAGGCAGAAGGCAGAGCAGAGCTCACCAAGCAGAGATGCGCGCGCATCAGCACTCACGATCTCCTGCAAAAGAGGCCCCAAGGACCTTATGGCGATCAGCATTAGGCGGTCCTGGGGCTGCCAACGCGGCCACGCCCATCGGTGTGATGCGGTCGGCTAGTGGTTAAAGGGCATTTTATTGGTAAATTGTAAAAATATCCCCTAGGAGAAAACATACAAGTAAAAGTGAATTGCATAAGCCCCATTATCTCTTCATGTAGAACAGCAAAATATGAGACCCCTGCCTGCCTTCCAATAGCTTGTGTGATGCTGTGGCCAATTCAAATCTTTTTAATTTGAAATTACAGATAGATTTAGCATGCACATGCCTCGTCATTGCCTTTCTTTCTAAAAAGGGCCTGCAGATGTTTTTGCATGTAAAATAGGTTGCTTTGGAACCATGGATATTGAGCTTATTCAGCATCTCTATATATCCTAATTGTTTTGAGTGACTCATAAACTGGCTGTTCAGCTTGTTTTTTCTATTAAACATGCTGTTTTGGCCAGCCTAAGATGCTGCACTGAGAAACTAAACTGATTTTGTGCAGGATTTCCAAATAAAACTATTACTGTATGTAGAATTTAAATATTTAAAATATGAACATTAACTGTTTATAGAAACAACAATTTTCCTCGCAGGATCAGTACAGTTTGGTATAGCTGAATACTGGATCTGCTTGTCAGCAGTGTTTTTTTCAGCCCGGAGACGGATGTTTTTTGCAGGGCAGTCAATCCTCGGGCTGATCCGTGTGTGCTGAACAGAGCGTGCTAATGTTACCACATCACCCTCTCTGTGAACCCTCTAAAAGGCACAATATTTCACAAGAACTACATAATGAAAGCCTTACTTTAACAGTGTTTTAGAGGTAGGGAAGTTGAGTTATATTGTTATACTCTAAATCCAATCTCCAGCATTCAGCTAGTTTTGGCCTCCTCCCTGACACCCGCTAACTAACCTAAATGTTGCCCTGATGCCTCCAAATCGCTTGCCCCTTCTACTTACTGGAGAACACAGAGGCTCCAGTGGTGATGTAATGATATCCTAGTGGTGTCTCCATCCAAGTCTTCATTGTCTCCTGGAGGTGGGCCATTGCGCCTCATGGTTAGGAGCTGTTCTTAGTGTTAGATGGGGACAAAAAAAAGAGGGTAAAAAATGGCTAGGCTTTAAGTAAAATAAATGTATGCAGTTTTAATTTGCACTTAAACACTATTTTTAAAAATGTTAAAAGAAATTGAATGTAAAGTGGAATTATAATCATCTGATTGACCAACAGACTGACAGCCATAATAGGTTATCACTGAGAAGGGAGACATGGCTTCAGGTGACTAAGCAATACCTCTCCCCGTTCACTGTCCATGTGACCAAACGGTATTGTTCAGACTGAATGGAAGTATTTTATATATAATTATTATAAAATAGAGTTCTATTAAAGCGGCACAAACTCTTGCACAGCACACAATGAAATGAACACAATGAAAAAGTGTAGCTGGGGAAGTAGTCAGTGTAGCTGTGAGTGTAGTGAGAGTAGCTGGGAGAGTAGGTGCTACCAGTACAGACTGCTGTTGTGTTCTCCTAACTATTGCCTGAGGAAGCGGGTTGAAACCTGCGAAACGCGTTGCGAATTTTTCCTGGAGTGTACCAATAAACCTACTTTGTATTTAAATACACAGCTTGTTGTGTCTGCTTAGAGGGGGTAAGTCCACCACTGCCTCCTAAGCATTTTTGAACCTTTTAATAGATTGAGTTTATCCTTTTGGCACCTCTGTTTCTCTTTTTAGCTGGGAGAGTAGTCAGTGTAGCTGTGAGTGTAGTGAGTGTAGCTGGGAGAGTAGTCAGTGTAGCTGGGAGAGTAGCTGGGAGAGTAGTCAGTGTAGCTGTGAGTGTAGTGAGAGTAGCTTGGAGAGTAGTCAGTGTAGCTGTGAGTGTAGTGAGAGTAGCTGAGAGAGTAGTCAGTGTAGCTGTGAGTATAGTGAGGGTAGCTGTGAGAGTAGTCAGTGTAGCTGTGAGAGTAGCTGGGAAAGTAGTCAGTGTAGCTGGGAGAGTAGTCAGTGTAGCTGTGAGTGTAGTGAGAGTAGTTGGAAGAGTAGTCAGTGTAGCTATGAGAGTAGCTGGGAGAGTAGTCAGTGTAGCTGTGAGTGTAGTGAGAGTAGCTTGGAGAGTAGTCAGTGTAGCTGTGAGTGTAGTGAGAGTAGCTGAGAGAGTAGTCAGTGTAGCTGTGAGTGTAGTGAGGGTAGCTGGGAGAGTAGTCAGTGTAGCTGTGAGAGTAGTAAGAGTAGCTGGGATAGTAGTCAGTGTAGCTGTGACTGTAGTGAAAGTAGCTGGGAGAGTAGCCAGTGTAGCTGTGAGTGTAGTGAGAGTAGCTGGGAGAGTAGTCAGTGTAGCTGTGAGAGTAGCTGGGAGAGTAGTCAGTGTAGCTGTGAGCGTAGTGAGAATAGCTGGGATAGTAGACAGTGTAGCTGTGAGTGTAGTGAGAGTAGCTGGGAGAGTAGCCAGTGTAGCTGTGAGTGTAGTGAGAGTAGCTGAGAGAGTAGTCGGTGTAGCTGTGAGAGTAGTGTGAGTAGCTGTGAGAGTAGTCAGTGTAGCTGTGAGTGTAGTGAGAGTAGCTGGGATAGTAGACAGTGTAGCTGTGAGTGTAGTGAGAGTAGCTGGGATAGTAGTCAGTGTAGCTGTGAGTGTAGTGAGAGTAGCTGGGAGAGTAGTCAGTGTAGCTGTGAGTGTAGTGAGAGTAGCTGGGAGAGTAGTCAGTGTAGCTGTGAGAGTAGTGAGAGTAGCTGGGAGAGTAGTCAGTGTAGCTGTGAGTGTAGTGAGAGTAGCTGGGTGAGTAGTCAGTGTAGCTGTGAGAGTAGTGAGAGTAGCTGGGATAGTAGACAGTGTAGCTGTGAGTGTAGTGAGAGTAGCTGGGATAGTAGACAGTGTAGCTGTGAGTGTAGTGAGAGTAGCTGGGAGAGTAGTCAGTGTAGCTCTGAGTGTAGTGAGAGACGAGTAGCTGGGAGAGTAGTCAGTGTAGCTGTGAGAGTAGTCAGTGTAGCTGGCAGTGTAGTCAGTGTAGCTGTGAGAGTAGTCAGTGTAGCTGGGAGAGTAGTCAGTGTAGCTGGGAGAGTAGTCAGTGTAGCTGGCAGTGTAGTTAGTGTAGCTGGGCAGTATAGCTAGTATAAAGACCGTTTGGGGGAAAAGGCCCATAAGAAGCCCTAGCACAATAGGCGCACCAGACTTAGTATTTTTCTTTTTTTCCTGATTTTTGCCCTCTAAACCTAGATATGTCTTATATGCCGGTGAAAAATATTGTATGTAGTAGTAGTAGGCTTGGCACTTTAAGGGCTTGATTCACAAAAGTGTGCTAAGTGTTAGCACGCCAGTGAAAAGCTACTTAGCATGTGCAAACTGGCTCTGCACTTGCTAATATGTGCGCAAAAGTTTACGTACGCAAACTTTTACGCGCGCTAAAATAGCACGCAAACAGTAACAGCTTTTCCGTTTAAACTACTTAGCACCCTAGGTGCACATTCAAAGCTTTTAGACGTGCTAACTATGTTAGCACCCTTTAGTGAATCAAGCCCTAAGTGTCTTCTGCAAAACTGAGACCAAGTAAAACTTCAAGGTTTTTTTTAAGATTCTATAATGGTACAAAAGATATTTTTTTTCCATATAGGTTAACATGCTGTGGTCAATCTTTTAGAGCAGAGAGGAAGTTTTGACCTCTGATAGGAGGCCATTCGGAGACGGCCTGGTGATGCGCTGATCCACCTTTTTGCGCAATTTTCAATTTTACTTGGTGGCGCACCCAGGCTATGCATATGCATAGGTTAGGATTTAGTTAGTGTTAGTTCCCCTCCCATCAAGGATGACTTCTCCGCAGTGGGAGGGATGAGTACTTAACAAGTTGCATGCAAGCTGTTACAGGAAACCAACATCCTCCAGTGGTAGACAGGTCATGTATATGCTAGGTGTGTATTTTACCCCACAAGTGGGGCTTGCACTCTCTTGCAGGTAGGCACTTATCTGTTTTTAAGTAGCGCTGCTCATTTCCTTGCCATGTACTAATTTAATTCATTTTTGGTCAGCTGCTCCCACTTAACAGCCTTGCTTTTGGTGTATACGCAGAGCTTCTGTTTGGGTTCAAGGTTCGTTTGCAGTTTCTGGGGGGGCTCAGCGCACCTCTGATTGGAGGCCATTCTGAGGAGGCCTGGTGATGCGCTGATCCACCTTTTGCGCAATCCTTCCATTCATTCCCCAATAACTTTATCACTACTTATCACACCTTTTGCGCAATCCTTCCATTCATTCCCCAATAACTTTATCACTACTTATCACAATGAAATGATCTATACCTTGTTTTTTCCGCCACCAATTAGGCTTTCTTTGGGTGATACATTATGCTAAGAATTATCTTATTCTAAATGCATTATGATGGGAATAATAACAAAAAAATGGCAAAAATTCATTATTTTTAAGTTTTCAGTCATTTAAAATGATTCATGCTACCATAATTAAAATCCACACATTTTATTTGGCCATTTGTCCCGGTTATTGCAACGTTAAAAATTATATCCCAAGTACAATGTATGGTGAGAATATTTTATTTGGAAATAAATGTGCATTTTTTCAGTTTTACATCCATCACTAATTTTTAGCCCATTATTTAATAATTATATGCCCTCTTGTCATAGATATTATTTTTTCCCCCTAAAGTCAGTAATTGTATTTTACTTTTTGGCCACAACATGTCCCAGCTGAGCAAAAATCCTATTAGCGTACTTTGTACACTACATAGTATACAATGGGCTTGATTCACAAAAGCGTGCTAACAGTTAGCACGCTGGTGAAAAGCCCCTTATCACGCCTAAACTCAGTTTAGGCGTGATAAGTTTAGGCGTGATAAGTTTAGGTGTGATAACTATAGCACCAACTGGGTTAGCACCGCAGTGCACAGCTGATCAAAAGTTTTGCGCTAGCAAAGTCTGGTGCACGTGAAACGTCGCATAGAGTTTAATGGTACTGTTTTGCGCGTGATCTAAACTTATCTAAACTTAGCACGCCTAAACTTATCACGCCTGATAAGGGGCTTTTCACCAGCGTGGTCCAATGGTTATCACGCCTAAAGTCTTTTAGGTGTGATAACTGGGTTATCAACGCTTTGTGAATCGAGCCCAATGTGTTGTTACATTGTAACTAAGGAAGTGACGCAGGTTTCCATTGGAAACCTGCGATCACAGTGCCGGTGGGGAGATTATGAATGGGAACATTGTTCCCATTCATAAATTTAGCAATCGGGTGGCAGAAACCGGTGGAAATCACGGCGGGAGATAGCGCGGCGGCTCTATGTAAGAATAAACAACTAAAACAGTGTTTATTCTCAGCAGACATGCTCGGATTGGCACAGGGGACTTTTGTCCCCTGCAGCCAATCCCCCCTCCTCCCAGCAGCAGCGCGATCGTGAGCATCTACCTGCACGATCACCTGCAAACCCCCAAATTGCAGGGACGTGATTAGCGCGTCCTTGCGGCTCTAGCAGCTACCGCTGAGGATGTGAAGCTCACGTCCGCATGGCATAAATGGTTAAATAGATGTATAAACTAAGGCTTCAACTTTTTTTAAGTAATATTACTGGTTTAAAATGTTATTTGTGAAACAGTTTTATTAATAAAAAATGGAGAAGTCTCACTGTATGTGCTTGCTTATGAACTATAACGGAAAGGAATGTTGTGCAACTCTTGTATATCTTCTAAGTTGCAGTTCCTTAAAACAGAAGACAAATACTTTATATTAATAAATCTGGAGGTGTCCTTCCTGCTTACAACTTATAAACGGCTTCTTACAGACGTAAATATTGTTTCTGCAGTGTCTTCCGTGAAAGGGCGCCCATGAAGCAGTGGTATGAAAATGTAAATATAAAGCATATACAAATCTGATACAGAGCTTTAAGATACAGATGGTAGCACAAGAGCTGCATCCGTGCACATGAATAAGATACAGATGGAAGCACAAGACCTGCATCCGTGCACAGGAATAAGATACGGATGGAAGCACAGAAGCTGCATCCGTGCACATGAATAAGATACAGATGGAAGCACAAGACCTGCATCCGTGCACAGGAATAAGATACGGATGGAAGCACAGAAGCTGCATCCGTGCACATGAATAAGATACAGATGGAAGCACAAGAGCTGCATCTGTGCACATGCATAAGATACAGAAGGAAGCACAAGAGCTGCCTCCGTGCACATGAATAAGATAAAGATGGAAGCACAGGAGCTGCCTTCATCCACATGAATAAGATACAGATGGAAGCACAAGAGCTGCCTCCGTGCACATGAATAAGATACAGATGGAAGCACAAGAGCTGCCTCCGTGCACATGAATAAGATACAGATGGAAGCACAAGAGCTGCCTCCGTGTACATAAATAAATTACAAATGGAAGCACAAGAGCTGCCTCTGTGCACATGAATAAGATACAGATGGAAGCACAAGAGCTGCCTCCGTGCACATGAATAAGATACAGATGGAAGCACAAGAGCTGCCTCCGTGCACATGAATAAGATACAGATGGAAGCACAAGAGCTGCCTCTGTGCACATGAATAAAATACAAATGGAAGCACAAGAGCTGCCTCCGTGTACATAAATAAGATACAGATGGAAGCACAAGAGCTGCCTCCGTGCACATGAATAAGATACAGATGGGAGCACAAGAGTTGCCTCTGTGCACATGAATAAAATACAAATGGAAGCACAAGAGCTGCCTCCGTGCACATGAATAAGATACAGATGGGAGCACAAGAGTTGCCTCTGTGCACATGAATAAGATACAGATGGAAGCACAAGAGCTGCCTCCGTGCACATGAATAAGATACAGATGGGAGCACAAGAGTTGCCTCCGTGCACATGAATAAGATACAGATGGGAGCACAAGAGTTGCCTCCGTGCACATGAATAAGATACAGATGGGAGCACAAGAGTTGCCTCCGTGCACATGAATAAGATACAGATGGAAGCACAAGAGTTGCCTCCGTGCACATGAATAAGATACAGATGGGAGCACAAGAGCTGCCTCCGTGCACATGAATAAGATACAGATGGGAGCACAAGAGTTGCCTCCGTGCACATGAATAAGATACAGATGGGAGCACAAGAGCTGCCTCCGTGCACATGAATAAGATACAGATGGGAGCACAAGAGTTGCCTCCGTGCACATGAATAAGATACAGATGGGAGCACAAGAGTTGCCTCCGTGCACATGAATAAGATACAGATGGGAGCACAAGAGTTGCCTCCGTGCACATGAATAAGATACAGATGGGAGCACAAGAGTTGCCTCCGTGCACATGAATAAGATACAGATGGGAGCACAAGAGCTGCCTCCGTGCACATGAATAAGATACAGATGGGAGCACAAGAGCTGCCTTTGTAAACAAGGAGGTTTTCAGAGTTACATATGTAAACTATGTTAGGCTGTGAATTTATTGATAGGTTTACCTCATCATTGGTCCTTTCAAAGCACTTAACAATGATTATCTGTAGTCTGTCAGATTGTCAAGCGATAGTTCGTTGTACAGACATGCACACTGGCCACGGGTGAGTGGCATAAAGCTCGATTTACATTAGACGGGAGTATTGCATGACATTTTAACACAAGGCTCACATTTCTATTATAAAAAAAGACGACAATTATTTATTCTGGGCTTTAAAGAGGAACGCCAGTGAAAATAACGTAATGAACAAAATTGCTTAATCTTTACAATAATTATGTATAAATGATTTAGTCATTGTTTGCTCAATGTAAAATCTTTCCTCTCCCTGATTTACATGCTGACATTTATCACATGGTGACATTTTTACTGCTGGCTGTTGATGTCAGAGGAAGAAGATGCTGCTTGCTCTTTTGGCAGTTGGAAACAGCTGTAATTTCCCACAATGCAACAAGGCTCCCATAGTGTGATGTTAGTACCATGGTCCTGACATTACACTGTGGGAGGGGTTTCACCACAATATCAGCCATACAGAGCACCCTGATGATCTGTTTGTGAAAAGGAAAATATTTCTCATGGGAAAGGGGGTATCAGCTACTGATTGGGATGTAGATCTATCCTTGGATACGGTTTCTCTTTAAATATGGAGTGCAGACACAGTGTGAACCGAATGGTATACAGTGGCTTGCAAAAGTATTCGGCCCCCTTTAAGTTTTCCACATTTTGTCACATTACTGCCACAAACATGAATCAATTTTATTGGAATTCCACATGAAAGACCAATACAAAGTGGTGTACACATGAGAAATGGAACGAAAATCATACATGATTCCAAATATTTTTTACAAATCAATAACTGCAAAGTGGGGTGTGTGTAATTATTCAGCCCCCTTTGGTCTGATTGCAGTCAATTGCCCATAGACATTGCCTGATGAGTGCTAATGACTAAATAGAGTGCACCTGTGTGTAATCTAATGTCAGTACAAATACAGCTGCTCTGTGACAGCCTCAGAGGTTGTCTAGGAGAATATTGGGAGCAACAACACCATGAAGTCCAAAGAACACACCAGACAGGTCAGGGATAAAGTTATTGAGATATTTAAAGCAGGCTTAGGCTACAAAAAGATTTCCAAAGCCTTAAACATCCCACGGAGCACTGTTCAAGCGATCATTCAGAAATGGAAGGAGTATGGCACAACTGTACACCTACCAAGACAAGGCCTTCCACCTAAACTTACGGGCCGAATAAGGAGAGCGCTGATCAGAAATGCAGTCAAGAGGCCCATGGTGACTCTGGACGAGCTGCAGCTCAGGTGGGGGAATCTGTCCATAGGACAACTATTAGTCATGCACTGCACAAAATTGGCCTTTATGGAAGAGTGGCAAGAAGAAAGCCATTGTTAACAGAAAAGCATAAGAAGTCCCGTTTGCAGTTTGCCACAAGCCATGTGGGGTACACAGCAACCATGTGGAAGAAGGTGCTCTGGTCAGATGAGACCAAAACGGAACTTTTTGGCCAAAATGCAAAATGCAAAACGCTATGTATGGCAGAAAACTATCACTGCACATCACTCTGAACACACCATCCCCACTGTCAAATATGGTGGTGGCAGTATCATGTTCTGGGGGTGCTTCTCTTCATCAGGGACAAGGAAGCTGTTCAGAGTTGATGGGAAGATGGATGGAGCCAAATACAGGGCAAACTTGGAAGAAAACCTCTTGGAGACTGCAAAACACTTGAGACTGGGGCGGAGGTTCACCTTCCAGCAGGACAATGACCCTAAACATAAAGACAGGTCAACAATGGAATGGTTTAAAACAAAACATATCCATTTGTTAGAATGGCCCGGTCAAAGTCCAGATCTAAATCCAATCAAAAATCTATGGCAAGATCTGAAAACTGCTGTTCACAAACGCTGTCCATCTAATCTGACTGAGCTGGAGCTGTTTTGCAGAGAAGAATGGGCATGAATTTCAGTCTCTAGATGTGCAAAGCTGGTAGAGACATACCCTAAAAGACTGGCAGCTGTAATTGCAGCAAAAGGTGGTTCTACAAAGTATTGACTTAGGAGACTGAATAATTTCGCACACCCCACTTTGCAGTTATTGATTTGCAAAAAAAATATTTGGAATCATGTATGATTTTCGTTCTACTTCTCACGTGTACACCACTTTGTATTGGTCTTTCATGTGGAATTCCAATAAAATTGATTCATGTTTATGGCAGTAATGTGACAAAATGTAGAAAACTTCAAGGGGGCCGAATACTTTTGCAAGCCACTGTATAATCATTAAGTATAGGGATTATAACACAGCTAATAGACAAGTGTGAATGCTCCCTCAGGGCTTGTTTCCACTAGGGGTGATTTGCAGCGTTTCTCAGCATGCACATTTGGACAGGGAATCACAGCCTATTGAAATCAATAGGCTGCATCCATAAAGGTAAATTATTGTAGTGTCGGCTGCATTTAATCACATGCAGCATCCCTATAGCCTTGCATGACATGGCTAGAGGGACTGAAATGAGTATTCGCATCAGCCACCGGAGCATGTGTGCAATATATGCATATGAACCTGTCACCACACGGTGGGGCAGGGTCATATGAAGGCACAGCAAGTCCAGCAACATTATTGGTCTCTTTAGAAACCTCCTGGCTCAGATCTGTCCCTGAACTACTATTGTTTTTGCTGGAACTTCCTCTGATGTTACCACAGTGAAGTTATGCTTGCTGATCCTCCCTTCCTCCTTCTCCATAGAACAGAACGTATTGCTTGCTGGGAGCCAAGCAGCATTCTGACAAGGGGCCGGTACACACTTGAGCGGATGCAAAAACGGACACAGGTTTCGTCCATTTTGCATCGGCTAGCATAATCTGTGCTGTCCTCTGCCCGTCCACTTGTCCACCTTGATTACGATTGCTACTCACATGTCCAACTGGCGATCACTGTCGCTGGGCAAACGGATCCATTTTTTTTTTTTACAAGTGGGAGCGGATCCTATTATTAACATTAGGATCCGCTTCCTGCACTGAGCAGACTTTAAAAAATGTCCCGAACAGGTACATGTTTTAAGCACGTGTGAACCGGCCCTAACTGAACTAAACAAATACTTCAAGACCAGGGGCGTAGCAATAGGGGGTGCAGAAGTAGCGACCACATCGGGGCCCTTGGATCAGAGGGGCCCCATAGGGCCCTCCCTCAACTACAGTATTAGCTCTCTATTGGTCCTGTGCTCATAATAATCACTTCTATACGTTGAATAGTGGTAATCATTAACAAACTGTTCCCCATCCCTTTCTTGCACCCCTGTCACTGTAGTTGCCATTGGCAGGTTTTGGTGTGCTGTATCAATTGTTATGTATAGAGTGCTTGGGGGGACCCATTGTAAAACTTGCATCAGCGCCCACAGCTCCTTAGCTATGCCACTGTTCAAGACTAGTGCAGAAACAGAAATGGCATTAAAGGAGTTATCCGGGCATTATAAAGAAAATAAAGGCTACTTACCGGGGGCTTCCTCCAGCCCCAAGCTCCCAGGACCTCCCTCGCCGCACCTCTGCGCGCAGCTGTTCACCAGTAGTTCTGCGCATGCGCGGTCCGCTCCAGCCACGTGGCGGTGATTGACAGTGCCGCTCGTGCAGGCGCAGTACAGAGCGACCTGGAGGTCGCTCTGACGTCATCGCCGGGGACCGGGACGGAGCTCCGGCGAACGGCTGCGCGCAGAGGTGTGGTGAGGGAGGTCCTGGGAGCTTGGGGCTGGAGGAAGCCCCCGGTAAGTAGCCTTTATTTTCTTTACAATGCCCGGATAACTCCTTTAAGCATGACAGCTAGGGGTAAAACCTCAAGAGGCTCTAAACCTCAGTAGACCCACTTTATGAGTGCTGAATATTGTATGGGAGGTTCAGTTTTGCATATTAGCAGCAGATAAACCTCTGAAGGAACCGTGCATTACTAATATGGCCATTGGCAAACTCAGCAGTTAAATTGTATGTGATCTCATTAGTGAATGTGATCGACTTTGCAGGTGACAGCGGGATAATAAAGAATAGTATCAACAACAATAGAAGGGTTAATAAAATTAGACACCCACAATACAGTCACTATAATGCAATTCGGGGAAAGATAAAAAATAACATTAATTACCATATTATTAAGAACATAAGATGCTATTTTTCTTCCCCAAAACTGAAGGGGGGGGGGGGGGTGAGTCATATTGAAAATGTACAATAAAATGATGTGCAGCGTGTGCAGGAGCTCTTACCTGATCTTGCCGCCGCGTTCCTCTCCTCCTCACTCATAGATCTGTTCCTCTTCTCCTTCTGCAGCTGTGAATGCCTGCTGCTATACAGCTCCAGGTCCTCCATTCTGCGTGGCCCCTGTACTTCCATATTACTGGTTCTACTGTAGCACCAGCAGCGCATGTGTGACAAAGTATCTGTAGGGGTAAAGTCTGCCAGACTGGATTCAAAAACAGAAATGTGTTCAGAACAAATTAAAATCCCACCTGGAATTTAGCCCACCAGGTACTCGCATGTTAAGCAGAAAAATCCATTTTACTTTCCTTTAAGAAGCATTCTTTGTAGATCACTCCATTGTTTAGGTTAGAATACCTTTTCAAGACCTTGAAACCCTTTATGTTGCACATACCTTTGATGGATGTCACCTGTTGGGTGTCAGGACTTGATCCCCTTGTGGGACATCGCTTCACACACGCGTGTCAACTGTGTAGCTGATGACGCTGTGTTGCTATGCGGGGGAGTGACAGAGGGTCAACGAGTGGCGAGTGTGTGACCTCACGCGGCAGGTGGGGAAGTGGCAGGAACCATGGGATCAGTGGGGGATTGGCATTGCTGGGGTTGAGTAGATCCACTGGGCGGATCACATGGGGATGGGGGGCTGTCAGACATTCTGATTGGCAGAACAAAGGTAGCGGTGACCGGTATTAGACAAGCTTTCTACTGTACATACTGTTTGTAACGATTGGTGTAGCACACAGACGTCTGATTAATGTGTGATCTGCAGAATCACCAATAATACAGAGTCTATACCCGATTATGTGGTGATCTGCAGTATCACCAATAATGCAAGTATAGACAGCTGAGAAACAGAGGTGTAAAGTGTTTGGTGCAACAGTAGATTAAATGGATAGATCTCACCAGAGAAGCTGGTGAGTACTATCTGAAACAACAGTGCTAGACCTCACCAGGGGAGCTGGTGGGTACTAGCTGCAATAACAGTGCTAGCCCTCACCAGGGGAGCTGGTGGGTACTAGCTGCAACAACAGTAGTATAAATAATAGGTCTTTACCAGAGGAGCTGGTAAAGTACTAACAAAGTTTGGCTAAACCTTACCACGGGAGCTGGTAAGGTACTATCAGTCACAGGAGCTGTATAACTTAAACTAAACCTCACCAGAGGAGCTGGTGGGTATTTAATCAAAAGAGCACCTCACCAGTGGCAAGGACCCACTGGTGAGTAGAGAGGTCAGACAGGCAAGGTTTGGCAACTGAGAGGCGAATACAGTACAGAAACGTGAGGCAGAAGAATAGTGAGTTATCAGGCAGAGGTTCAGCAACTAAGGTCAGATAGGCAGAAGTACAGAATCGATGAGCAATAGCAAGGTCAGATTATAGCCAGAATCATACACAGGTAATCAGTAATACAATATACAATAGTCCTAGTCTTGTGTTAAATCCCTGGATTCCTCCCAGATCAAAACACACTGGATACTAGTCTAAGGTCTGAGCGCTAACACGAGTGTATTCGCAACAGCAGACATGTTGCTAATGACCAATGAAGGCTTAAGAAGCCGAGGAGAGCTCACAGCCGCGCCCCTTACCAATCAGCCAATCAGAGTGGCGTGAGTCACCTCTGATGTCAGCCGACCGGCAGGTCAGCTGACGCGCCTTCTTCCAGCATAAAGGTCCTGTCTCCACGAGCGCCCGCGCGATACAGCGACCCCATAAGCACGAGACAGTACCGTTCCCGGCGTGCTAGAAGCCGACGGAACGGATGAGGCCTGAGAACAGGGAACAAAGGCGGCTGCGGGTATACCCTGCATGTCCGCAGCCGCCATAGTTGCAGATGTTACACTGTTTTAGCAGAATAGAAGCAAATGGAAACATTTAAAAAAAAATAAGTTTTAGTATAAATTCAAACTCCGCCTGTATGTTAGTATTGGGCCAAGGTACACAGTAAAGCTTAGGGGTACATTAGATTTTGAACTTAGGTTAAAGGAAGGATCAATCAAGATGATCAAGTTAATCCTATCCATGCTAATATTAGTGCTAAAATCAACATACCACATTCAGTGATTTCAACTAGAATTTTCACCTCCAAAAAGTACATTTACATTACACTCAATTGCATATATTTTTTGTACAACATGATTTATCCTTTAAAAAGTTGATGTGTCCTGGACTCCTGGTATCTTTACTAGCATACCATAGCAACTAAAAAAAGGCAAGGTTGGTGTGTGCAGGTGCACTATTCCCTGCTTGCACCTGACTAAGAGAGTCGACCTCCACTGTGGCTTGTACAGCAGAGCTAACAAATAGGATTCCAAGCAGTAAAAGGGAAAAGCGGATGTGAGAGAAGTCACGTAAAAACTGAAACTCAAATGTGAGTTGATGAAATAACTTTAGAGCAAGCGTAGGGCAAAGCATTTGCATTTTATTTCTAACATGTGCAAATGTAATTAAGCACATATTCAAATGCAAATTAGACATTTATTCAGATGCAAATTAAATGATTTTCAAATGTAGACACCAAACCAGCAATGTGGTACCCACTTAGGGGGAGCAAAATTGTCGCTTGCAAGTTCTCAAGACTTTCTCGTGCTTTCCCGGGCCTGGACCCCCCACACACACACACAATCCCATCTGCTCTCCGTGTCTGGAAACATCTTCTATAGCAGAGCTTCTACCCCTGGTGTCTGAGAATCAGATGCTAGGGCTCTTGCATCTGATTCATTCTCAGACACTAGAGGAAAAGCCCAGAACAGAAGATGTCCCTGGACTCTGGAGACCAAGCGGCCGAAACAGGTGATTATTGCCGCCAACTGCACAACTCTTGGGGCCCGGGCACATTCGCATCAATCTGATCTGATAGCAACTTTCCTGGTGTCTACACCAGCAGATGATGCCTCAGTTCCTGGTTTATGTGGATTATGGTTAAAACGATCATCAATGGAGCCCAATTATGTATCAATCTGAATGTTCAGTTACTGTATTTGATCTGTTTAAACATTATAAATCTTACCACGCGTACATAGTTTCTAATTTTGAGTTATTATGATGATTATTACTAGTGCTTATAATGATTTTGAGTGTTTATGATGCAATTTTACAGTCTGTCTTGTGTAGACAACAGAACGTTTAAAAGTTCTGAGGAATTAGTTATTGTTGGTTAATTAGATTTTTAATATACACCGAGGAACATTTTGAAAGGAGATTTATTTTATTAACACAATTCACTTACATCAAGTAAAATTACGTCACACTGGTCTATAATGCAATCGTTAATGATGCAATCATGTATGTTTTCATATGATATAATATGATAGAAAATATGATTGTTTGCTAGAAATTGTGCCATAAATGGGGCACCTTTATAGATGGAACATCCAAGGGAAGGATATAACATTTTGGAATTTTGGTCTTTAACCCATCCTGGGATGTTATTATTATTGATTTATAAAGCACAAACATATTCTGTGGCGCTGTACAAAGTAAGAAACAAACATGGGGTACAATATAATACAGACAATGGTATACAGCAATATAAAAAATACAGAATTGGTAATTACAGTGACAAAATTAATATGAATAAATGTGTAAGGCTGGTTTCACACCACTGTAAACCAGCGCATTTTTGTTGTGGTGTGATCGCACGATCGCATCACACCCAATGTCAAAAACAGCCTTCGGATGTGCGGTAATCTCATTTCTGGCTGCAAGCCAAGCAACAAGTGAGGCTCTTTAGCGCTCAGTTCCTGTGGTGGAAATAGGAAGTGCATGGAAGTGCATTGTCAAAATACGCTTCCACCCTCATGCGCGGTTTAAGATATCTGCGGCGCCATAGACTTTCATGACTTCTAGTCGCCGCACTTCACCATGGGTGGTCGCCGGTTATGCGCTGTTATTGTTGCAGTAAATTTTATACTTCCAGCGCATTACACCGTGGTAGGTATGCAAAGCCGCATACGTTTTCATTGCTTTAGCGCTACCCTGCGGTAAAAAAGGATAACCCACCCCAGTGTGACAGGGGCCTGACAATTTCCGAGACACAAAAGGAGCCCTGACCTTTCAAGCTTACGATCTGAAGGGTTGGCAACAGCTTAAAATGTGAGCTATATTACATTGGGATACCATTTACTTTTGCTATTATTCACAAAAGTGTGGAATGAGAAAAGCAGAATAGCATCTTTCATATTTAGTGAAAGTAATGAATATTCAGATTTATGTTAACTGCTTTGCTCTGTGCTAGTGTTGATTGTGCAGATACCATTTAGTTGACAGGAACTATAAATTCTCCTATTATTCCAGCTCTGATCTGAAGCATTGCAGAAAAACTGAAATCTTTATGGAAGTATAAGCAGCATGATTTCCGTGTGGAATAAAGCAAGATAGTCCCCCTGGGTCCAGCAAGATTAACTGCTGACACTATCAGACAGACACAAGCATTCTTTGTCCCTCAGGAGCTTATGTGCTCAGGTCACTAAGATTGCCTGTAGCTTACCAATTTCCTTTTAATTTTGCTGATACTAAATAAAAGCAGGTTTTTGTTTTTTGAAGTGGATTTCCACACTGAGCCAATCCAATGCAGCCATATGCTGACTAAGTAATATTTTAAAGTATATGGGCAGCTAAAACCGCAGTGTAATAATCTGCATCCCTGCTCTTAAACCTGCCACTGCCTTCATCAAAACCTGTACAATTGAGATTACGCTAATATTGGCCATACACTTATCAATTTTTTCCCATTAATATTTGGTCACTCTGATTAAATCTGCCAGAAATTTGGTGGCCCGATTGATTGTTTCAATCGATTTTTGGCAGAAATCATTGGAATCGGTTGGAATGAATGGAAGATATCGATCGGCAGTGGGTCGGGAGCAGTGGCAAATGAACGGCCCATAGCGTTCCACTGCATCAAAAACTGCAACGCTGTGGTTCAATAGATTTTTTTTATAGATATCATGCTGTAATCTATTAAAAATCTATGCCTAGTGTGTGGCAGTATTCGATCACTCAGATTTAATCTGACAGTCGAATCTGGTGGCCATCTATAAGTTTATGGCCACCTTTACTCCATACTATAGATGTGCTAATTATTTTACTATCAGTAGTCAGTCCCAAGTTATTTATGGAGGAGAAATAAGTATTTTTTTGTCATTTCTGAGAATGTCTAAGCAATCAGCTTCTCCTTTCTGAGGTAAAAGAGCCATTTCTGCCTTTCTCAATGTTTCAAGTTGCTGCACATTTTATCATGTGACTCTCCTCACAGATCCAGCATGTTTTCCTGCTGACTAACTCATGTGCCTTTAATTGAGCTAAGTTTGCATCCAGATGGGTCAGGTTTAACTTGGTGATGCTCTCATCTTCTTGTTGTTGTTGCAGCAGCAGCAATAATAGGGCATAACCACAGTGCTGGTTCTGGGGAGCTTTTCAGCACTTTGCTGATTGCCGGACTGAGGACCATCATGATAACCAGGCAACTGGTATTGCTTAAAAGGAGATGAATATGGCATATCTTGCTTCAGTTGTCCTTTAAGGGATAAGATTGCTTTTTATACGCTACTGACACTACACATTATCACTGCAATGCAGTGTAATATAAGCTTTGCAATAAACTACTAGCTTTAGCACTAATGGGATATGGGGAAAAAGTGTATTTTATTTACTGTTTAACCTGTGTTATTGGTCTACATAAATTAATGCTAAAAGCACAAATTCAGATCTATTGCAGTAAATTCATTCAAAGTAAATGGCTTTCTTACAGCTTTTAAAGCACTTTCATTTGCGATCTGTGCATAGTAAGAAGAACCAAGCTGGGACTTTTTATATAGAGTGTTTAGTACCCTTCAGATTTGTTCCATGAATGAGTCATTATTTGAGCATCTGGATTCACTTGCAAATAATCCTTACCAATCACTGTGCCAAATGCTAATGCAGCATCATTTCTGAGGTTTACAGTATTCCTTAACATCCTCATGTAATTACACTCTGCTAAATTATATGAGCTCAGTTCTTCAGGATATCTATTCATTTCCCCCTTTGAAAACTGCTCAAAAAGCTATTTTATTTAGCAACCTATAAACTCCTAAGTACCTTTGCAAACCTGTTTGGTATACTAAAGTGGTCCTCTTGAACAGGACACAAGGAAAACAGGGAGAAATGCACTCTGTGTGTGTTTAGAGAGAAGAGCCTGTCTAATTCCCCCTCATCTGTAAGTAATCACAAGTGTAATTTTAGCTCTCAGCTGTGTCAACACAGGAATTCTGCAGACTTGGCAAACACAGCTAATATGTGCACACATGATGTTAACCCTTTCTCTAGTTCCATGAAAGCAAGAAGTGCACACACTGAAGATTGATTGCAGGAGTTCTGTAAGCTGTAACAAAGAAATGTTTTTTCTTTAAAGGTTATTATGTTAATTATCTTTTAGAGTACAGAGGAAGTTTTGAGTTCAGGTCTGCTTTAACCACTTGCCGACCGCCCACTACCTATGGGTGGCGGCAAGGTGGCTCCCCCAGGAACGCGTAATCGGCGTCGATACCTGGGGGACTAATTAGCCGGGGATCCACCAGCATTAGGCTCCACCCACCCGCAACATCAACCCACCGGCCAATTAGCAGCGTCGGCGGGTTGTAAACACCCCAATCTCCCGTTACTAAGTGTATAATACACTTTGTTATGTATACAAAGTGTATTATACTGGCTGCCTCCTCCCCTGGTGGTCCCAGTGATCAAGTGACCACCAGGGGAGGAGGCAGCCCTTCTAGTAAACACACAAGCACACTGATCCTGCCCCTCTGCCCCCTGATCGCCCACAGACCCCCTCCCCCCCCCCCCCGATCACCCCCTCAGACCACTGTTTGCACCCAATCACCCCCCTAATCACCCATCAATCACTCCCTGTCACTAACTGTCAATGCTATATTTTAGATTAGGCTCTAATCAGCCCCCTGGGGGCTCCTGATCACCCGGCACTTCCTCAGATCCTCCCCAGTCCCCCCCCCCCCATGTGTACTGTATACATCTATTCTCCCCTGTAATCACCCACTGATCACCTGTCAATCACCAGTCAATCACCCATCAATCACTCCCTGTCACTGCCAGCCATCAGATCAGACCCTAACCTGCCCCTTGTGGGCACCTGATCAACCACTCACACCCTCAGATCACCAGCAGACCCGCCCTCAGATCACCTCCCAAGTGCATTGTTTACATCTGTTCTCCCCTCTAATCACCCACTGATCACCCATCAATCACCCATCAATCACCTGCTGTCACCACCTGTCACTGCTACCCATCAGATAAGATCCTAATCTGCCCCTTGCGGGCACCCAATCACCCGCCCACACGCTCAGATCGCCCTCACACCCCCTCTGATCAACTCACCCCTGAGACACCCATCAATCACCTCCTGTCACCACCTGTCACCCCCTAGAACTCCTACCCATCAGATCAGTCCCTAATCTGCCCCCTGCGGGATTCTGATCACCCGCCCACACCCTCAGATCGCCCTCAGACCCCCTCTGATCAACTCGCCAGTGCATTGCTTGCATATATTCTCCTCTGTAATCACCTACTGATCACCTATCAATCACCCTGCCACCCCGTCACTGCTACCCATTTGATCAGACCCTAATCTGCCCCTTGTGGGCACCCAAACACCCGCCCACACCCTCAGAGACCCCTCAGACCCCCCCCCCCCCCGATCACCTCCCCCAGTGCATTGATTGCATCTATCCTCCCCTCTACTCACCCCCTGAGACACCCATCAATCGCCTCCTGTCACCACCTGTCACCCCCTAGCACTCTTACCCATCAGATCAGGCCCTAATCTGCCCCCTGCGGGCTTCTGATCACCCGTCCGCACACACCCTCAGATCCCCCTCAGAACACCCCCCCCCCCCCCCCCCCGATCACCCCCCTGTCACTATCCTAGTGATCTAAAACAGTGATCAGTGAAAACTGTCACTTTTTAGTATCACTAGTGTTAACAGTTAGGCCAGTTATTTAGCTAGGGCCCTTCGTTGGGTAGTTAGCGTCAGCCCACCACACCGCAGTCACTAATTAGTTGCTGATTCAGGGGAGCCCTGAGGCATAGGCAGTACAGGCCATTGCCTGGAGTGCCATTGGTCCTGGGGGCACCATGTTGCTGGATTAAGCCCCATCCCCAAATCAAGCCCTGCCCCCAGGACTAAGCCCCACACCCATGGTTGTTCTATTACTTGCTTCTGCAGCATCTACTTAGCGTTAGTTGCAGGCAGCTGCCACCTCTGTGCCTTGTGCATCCTTCGTCCCCCCTTTGTGCCTCCTTCTGTCCCTTGTGTGCCTCCTTTTGTCTCCTTGTGCCTCCTTCAGTCCCTTGTGCCATGTCTGACCCCCTGTTTGTCCTTCTGTCCCCCTTTGTGCCTCCTTCTGTCTCCTTGTGCCTCCTTCTGTCCCTCTGTGCCACTTTGCCTCCTTCTGTGCCCCTTTGTGTCTCCTTCTGCCCCCCTCTGCCTCCTTATGTTCCTTTGCATTTATTTGTCCCCTTGTGCTACCTCTGTCCCCTGTTCCTCCTTCAGTCCCACTCTGCCTCCTTCTGTCTTCCGGTGCCTCCTTCTTTCTCCCTTTGTGCCTCCTTCTGTCTCCATGTGCCTCTTCAGTCCCCAATGTGTCACCTCTGTCCCCTGTACCTTCCTCTGTCCCCCTGTGCCTCCTTCTGTGCCCCTTTGTGCCTTCTTCTGTCTCCCTGTGGCCCTTTCTGTGCCCCTCTGCCTCCTTCTGTCTTCCTTTGCCTCCTTACATCCCCCTCTGCCACATTCTGCCCCCCTTTGTGCATACTTCTGTCCCCCTTTGTGCCGCCTGCTGTCTCCCAGTGCTTCCTTCTGCCCCCCTTTGTGCTTTTTTTTCTGTCCCCCATTGTGCCTCATTCTGTCTCCTGTGTGCCTCCTTCTGCCCCCCTGTGTGCCTCCTTCATCCCCCCTGTGCCTCCTTATTTTCTCCTGTGCCTCCTTTTGTCCCCCTTTGTGCCTCAATCTGTCCCCATCGTGCCGCCTCCTGCCCCACTTTGTGGCTCCTTCTGCCCCACTTTGTGCCTTCTTCTGTCCACCTGTGAGCCTCCATCTGTCCCACTGTCCCTCCTTCTGTCTTCCTTTGTTCCTCCTTCTGGCCCTCATGCCTTCTTCTGTCCCCCTGTACCTCCCGCTGCACTTCTGTGTACCTCCTTCTGTCCTCCTGTGCCTCCTTCTGTCCTCCTTTGTGTCCTTCTGTCCCCCTGTATGCCTCTTTCTGTCCCCATGTGCCTCCTTCTGTCCTCCTTTGACTTCTTCTGACCCTTGTGCCTCCTTCTTTCCCCCGTGCCTCCCTATGTCCTGCTGTGTGCCTTGTTCCTTACATGTATTTTCTTTCTTACGTGTATTTCCTGGTGAAACACTGCCACAATAAGTGTAATTTGTGGTGCAACGCTGCCGCATTACAATTATTTTCTGGTAAAACATTGCTGCATTACAGTTATTTCCTAGTGAAACGCTAATTATGATTATTCTCATGGGGGGCGCCCCAGGTTTTCTCGCCTGGAGTGACAAAATGGCTAGAGGCGCCCCTGTGCTGATTAGCATCACCACTGTCGCTAATCAGCATTGCTACTATATAGTATCTGTAAGTGATCATTACTGATCGTAGTCAGATCTATATTAGGGTCACTAGGATACACTAAAAACGCAGTGTTTGACCGATCAGGCCTGATCGTTCGCCTGCACTTGCGTTCAGCCCGCCCCACCGCAGTGACAGAATTTTGTTTTTCTGATCGCTGCAAAAAACACTGTACAATAGCTGTGGCACTGTAAAGATCAGTTTTGATTTTTATTTTTTTATCAAAACTCAGTGTCCACAGCTTTCTACTTCACAAGTACTCCCTTTTACTAGGTAGGTGCTCTTTTTCCTTGGTAGTCTTAGAAGAATACCCCCTAAATTTAGCAGTCCACCATGGCAAAAAAAAGGGGTTTTCCGCTGAAGAGGCCACCGAGATTCTGGCCCAGTGGGGTAAGTGCGACTGGGAAGCCTCATCCGACGAATCATCCGGGTCAGAATACGAACCGGTGAACAGCAGTGGCTCTCTGACCGATAGTAATGACGAGGTTGAGGTCCTGGCTAGAGCCAGGCGTACCACACCCCATGTCACTGGACCACAGGTGGTGCAGGATCAAACTCAAGGGCAGCAGAGTAGTACTAGCGCTGATCCGAGTTTTCTTGGTGAGGCATGCACCAGCAGCGTAGCATCTCCTGGACCTAGCACCAGTATCACCATAGACCCTGGTGAAGTGGCGAGCACCAGCATGGTAGTAGAAACTGGTTCAGTGGCACGTGCATTAAGACCCGAGTCACAGCCACCAGCAAAATGGGCGTGTACTACCCATAGTCTCCCAGAGGTGCTGGCAAATCCCAATTGGCAATCCCCTGGTTCCACCACACCCCTACTGCCCCCTTTCACCGCCCAGTCTGGAGTCCGGGTGGAGACAGATAATCTAAGATTGTCCCTAGACTTGTTTCATCTGTTCTGCACCGTGGATCGCTACGACTTAATTGTGGCTGAGACCAACCGTTATGCCACACAATACGCAACTGCCAATCCGAGAAGCTACCATACCCAGCCTTTTTGGTGGAAATCACTCCAAGTTTCCAAACTTAACATTTTTTGGGCCTTCTCCTTAACATGGGTCTAGTCAAAAAGAATGTATTGCGGTCTTATTGGTCTACGCACGCAATACATCACATGCCCATGTTCTCTACTGCCATCTCCAGGTCACGATTTGAGAACATCCTGGGCTTCCTGCACTTCAGTGCAACCTGTCATCTAAGGTGACACCCTGCTTATGACCGGTTCCACAAAATTCGGCCCCTCATAGACCACCTGTCATCAAAATTTACAGATGCTTATGCCCCTTAACTGTCATTTTGAGGAACTTGGTTTCCAGACTACTCCTCACGGTTTTGGGCCCCTAAAATGCCAGGGAAGTATAGGAAACCCACAAGTGACCCCATTTTAGAAAGAAGACACCCCAAGGTATTCTGTTAGGTGTATGATGAGTTCATAGAAGATTTTATTTTGTGTCACAAGTTAGTGGAAAATGACACTTTGTGAAAAAAACAATAAAAATCAATTTCCGCTAACTTGTGACAAAAAATAAAATCTTCTATGAATTCACCATACTTCTAACGGAATACCTTGGGGTGTCGTCTTTCTAAAATGGGGTCACTTGGGGGTTCCTATACTGCCCTGGCATTTTAGGGGCCCTAAATCGTGAGGAGCAGTCTGGAAACCAAATGCCTCAAAATAACCTGTGAAATCGTAAAGGTACTCTTAGGACGTTGGGCCCCTTAGCGCACCTAGGCTGCAAAAAAGTGTCACATATGTGGCATAGCCATACTCAGGAGAAGTAGTATACCTTTTACACATACCCATGCTGGGTGGGAGAAATATCTCGGTAAATGGACAACTTTGTGTAAAAAAATCAAAATAATTCTAATTTACAGAGATATCTCACCCACCCAGCATGGGTATGTGTAAAAATACACCCCAAAACACATTATACTACTTCTCCTGAGTACGGTGATACCACACATGTGACACTTTTTTGCAGCCTAGGTGCGCTAAGGGGCCCAACGTCCAATGAGTACCTTTAGGCTTTACAGGGGTGCTTACAATTTAGCACACCCCAAAATGCCAGGACAGTAAACACACCCCACAAATGACCCCATTTTGGAACCTAGACACCCCAAAGTATTCAGAGAGGGGCATGGTGAGTCCGTGGCAGAATTCATTTTTTTTTGTCACAAGTTAACAGAAATGGAAACTTTTTTTTATTTTGTTTTTGTCACAAAGTGTCATTTTCCGCTAACTTGTGAAAAAAAAATCTTCTATGAACTCACCATGCCTCTTAGTGAATACTTTGGGATGTCTTCTTTCCAAAATGGGGTCATTTGGGGGGTGTTTATACTATCCTGGAATTCTAGCACCTCATGAAACATGAGGTCTATTTATTGATCAAAGACATGTAGCACAATAAATTTAGCCAAAAATGTATATAGAAATTTTACTTTATTTGAAAAATGTCAGCACAGAAAGTAAAAAAATCCTTTATTGACAAAATTCATGTCTTTTTTGATGAATATAATAAAAACTAAAAATCACAGCAGCAATCAAATAGCACCAAAAGAAAGCTGTATTAGTGGCAAGAAAAGGAGGTAAAATTCATTTAGATAGTAGGTTGTATGACCGAGCAATAAACCGTTAAAGCTGCAGTGGTCTGAATGGAAAAAAAGTGTCTGGTCCTTAAGGGGTTTTAAGGCTGCAGTCCTTAAGTGGTTAACCACTTGAGGACCGTGGGCTTTACCCCCCTTAAGGACCAGGCACTTTTTTTCCATTCAGACCACTGCAGCTTTCACGGTTTATTGCTCGCTCATACAACCTACCACCTAAATGAATTTTGGCTCCTTTTCTTGTCACTAATAAAGCTTTCTTTTGGTGCTATTTGATTGCTGCTGCGATTTTTACTTTTTATTATATTCATCAAAAAAGACATGAATTTTGGCAAAAAAAATATTTTTTTTAATTTTTTTTCTGAGCTGACATTTTTCAAATAAAGTAAAATTTCTGTATACATGCAGCGCGAAAAATGTGGACAAACATGTTTTTGATAAAAAAAAAAACCCATTCAGCCTATATTTATTGGTTTGGGTAAAAGTTATAGCGTTTACAAACTATGGTGCAAAAAGTGAATTTTCCCATTTTCCAGTATCTCTGCCTTTTCTGACCACCTGACATGTTTCATAAGGGGCTAGAATTTCAGGATAGTATAAATACCCCCCAAATGACCCCATTTTGGAAAGAAGACATCCCAAAGTATTCACTGAGAGGCATAGTGAGTTCATAGAAGATATTATTTTTTGTCACAAGTAAGCGGAAAATTGCACTTTGTGACAAAAAAAAAAAAAGTTTCAATTTCTTCTAACTTGCGAGAAAAAAAAATGAAATCTGCCACGGACTCACTATGCTCCTTTCTGAATACCTTGAAGTGTCTACTTTCCAAAATGGGGTCATTTGTGGGGTGTGTTTACTGTCCTGACATTTTGGGTGGTGCTAAATTGTAAGCACCCCTGTAAAGCCTAAAGGTGCTCATTGGACTTTGGGTCCCTTAGCGCAGTTAGGCTGCAAAAAAGTGCCACACATGTGGTATTGCCGTACTCAGGAGAAGTAGTATAATTTGTTTTGGGGTGTATTTTTACACATACCCATGCTGGGTGGGAGAAATATCTCTGTAAATGACAATTGTTAGATTTTTTTTACACACAATTGTCCATTTACAGAGATATTTCTCCCACTCAGCATGGGTATGTGTAAAAATACACCCCAAAACACATTATACTACTTCTCCTGAGTACGGCGATACCAAATTTGTGGCACTTTTTTGCACCCTAACTGCGCTAAGGGGCCCAAAGTCCAATAAGTACCTTTAGGATTTCACAGGCCATTTTTGTTTCAAGACTACTCCTCACGGTTTAGGGCCGCTAAAATGCCAGGGCAGTATAGGAACCCCACTAATGACCCCATTTTAGAAAGAAGACACCCCAAGGTATTCCGTTAGGAGTATGGCGAGTTCATAGAAGATTTTATTTTTTGTCGCAAGTTAGCGGAAATTGATTTTAATTGTTTTTTTTCACAAAGTGTCATTTTCCGCTAATTTGTGACAAAAAATAAAATCTTCTATGAACTCACCATACTCCTAACGGAATACCTTTGGGTGTCTTCTTTCTAGAATGGGGTCTTTTGTGGGGTTCCTATACTGCCCTGGCATTTTAGGGGCCCTAAATCGTGAGGAGTAGTCTTGAAACCAAATGTCGCAAAATGACCTGTGAAATCCTAAAGGTACTCATTGGACTTTGGGCCCCTTAGTGCACTTGGGGTGTAAAAAAGTGGCACACATGTGGTATTGCCGTACTCAGGAGAAGTAGTATAATGTGTTTTGGGGTGTATTTTTACACATACCCATGCTGAGTGGGAGAAATATCTCTGTAAATGACAATTGTTTGATTTTTTTTTACACACAATTGTCCATTTACAAAGAGATTTCTCCCACCCAGCATGGGTATGTGTAAAAATACACCCCAAAACACATTATACTACTTTTCCTGAGTACGGCGGTACCACATGTGTGACATTTTTTTGCAGCCTAGGTGCGCTAAGGGGCCCAACGTCCTATTCACAGGTCATTTTGAGGCATTTGTTTTCTAGACTACTCCTCACGGTTTAGGGCCCCTAAAATGCCAGTGCAGTATAGGAACCCCACAAGTGACCCCATTTTAGAAAGAAGACACCCCAAGGTATTCCGTTAGGTGTATGGCGAGTTCATAGAAGATTTTATTTTTTGTCACAAGTTAGTGAAAAATGACACTTTGTGAAAAAAAAAGCAATTTTCGCTAAATTTTGACAAAAAATAAAATCTTCTATGAACTTGTCATACACCTAACAGAATACCTTGGGGTGTCTTTTTTTCTAAAATGGGGTGAGTTGTGGGGTTCCTATATCGCCCTGGCATTTTAGGGGCCCAAAACCGTGAGTAGTCTGGAAACCAAATGCCTCAAAATGACTGTTCAGGGGTATAAGCATCTGCAAATTTTGATGACAGGTGGTCTATGAGGGGCCGAATTTTGTGGAACCGGTCATAAGCAGGGTGGCCTTTTAGATGACAGGTTGTATTGGGCCTGATCTGATGGATAGGAGTGCTAGGGGGGTGACAGGAGGTGATTGATGGGTGTCTCAAGGGGTGGTTAGAGGGGAAAATAGATGCAATCAATGCACTGGGGAGGTGATCGGAAGGGGGTCTGAGGGGGATCTGAGGGTTTGGCCGAGTGATCAGGAGCCCACACGGGGCAAATTAGGGCCTGATCTGATGGGTAGGTGTGCTAGGGGGTGACAGGAGGTGATTGATGGGTGTCTCAAGGTGTGATTAGAGGGGGGAATAGATGCAAGCAATGCACTGGCGAGGTGATCAGGGCTGGGGTCAGAGGGCATCTGAGGGTGTGGGCGGGTGATTGAGTGCCCTAGGGGCAGATAGGGGTCTAATCTAATGGGTAGCAGTGACAGGGGGTGATTGATGGGTAATTAGTGGGTATTTAGGGTAAAGAACAGATGTAAACACTGCACTTGGGAGGTGATCGGACGTTGGATCTACGGGCGATCTATTGGTGTGGGTGGGTGATCAGATTGCCCGCAAGGGGCAGGTTAGGGGCTGATTGATGGGTGGCAGTGACAGGGGGTGATTGATGGGTGGAAGTGACAGGGGGTGATTGATGGGTGATTGACAGGTGATCAGTGGGTTATTACAGGGAAGAACAGATGTAAATATTGCACTGGCAAATTGATAAGGGGGGGTCTGAGGGCAATCTGAGCGTGTAGGCGGGTGATTGGGTGCCCGCAAGGAACAGATTAGGGTCTGATCTGATGGGTAACAGTGACAGGTGGTGATAGGGGGTTATTGATGGGTGATTGATGGGTAATTAGTGGGTGTTTAGGGTAGAGAACAGATGTAAACACCACACTTGGGAGGTGATCTGACGTCGGATCTGAGGGCGATCTATTGGTGTGGGTGGGTGATCAGATTGCCCGCAAGGGGCAGGTTAGGGGCTGATTGATGGGTGGCAGTGACAGGGGGTGATTGATGGGTGATTGACAGGTGATTGACAGGTGATTGACAGGTGATCAGGAGGATAGATGAATACAGTACACAGGGGGGGGGGGTCTGGGGGGGGGGGTCTGGGGAGAATCTGAGGGGTGGGGGGTGATCAGGAGGGGGCAGGGGGCAGGGGGGGATAAAAAAAAATAGTGTTGACAGATAGTGACAGGGAGTGATTGATGGGTGATTAGGGGGGTGATTGGGTGCAAACAGGGGTCTGGGGGGTGGGCAGGGGGGGGTCTGAGGGGTGCTGTGGGCGATCTGGGGCAGGAGGGGGGAAAATCAGTGTGCTTGGGTGCAACATAGGGTGGCTGCAGCCTGCCCTGGTGGTCCCTCGGACATTGGGACTACCAGGGCAGGAGGCAGCCTGTATAATACACTTTGTAAACATTACAAAGTGTATTATACACTTTGTATGCGGCGATCCGGGTGTTAGTAACCCGCCGGCGCTTCTGGCCGGCGGGTTACAGTGCGAGGTGGGCGGAGCCAGTCCCCGGTGGCCGATCACGTCACGAATGACGCGATCGCGCCGCCCATGCCCCTACAAGGACCGCCGCCATTTGTCAATACGGCGGTCCTTGCGGGGTCCACTTCCCGGCCGCCAATTGTCTATACGGCGGTCGGGACGTGGTTAAAGTGTACCACAGCTGAATCTATAAAAAAGTTTTATACATACCTGGGGCTTCCTCCAGCCCCATCCGCTCAGATCACTCCCACACCGCCGTCTTCCACTGCCTGCAGCTTCGGTACCGGGTCCGTCACTGCTGTCAATCAGAACCAGTCTGTTGTAAGTGAAGTTCACTGTTTGTGTATCTATCCAGCAGCCACTGGAAAGATAAGTAAAGGGCGCACTTCTCCTGCATAGACTGGCCCCGACGGACGGAAGCGACAGGACCCGGTACCAAAGTTGCGGACAGCGGAGGAAGGCGGCGTGGAAGCGATCCGAGCAGATGGGGCTGGAGAAAGCCCCAGGTATGTATAAAACTTTTTAATATATTCAGCTCTGAGTCCCTTTAAGGGCAGTGAGGTCACAGCAACAGGGGTATTATTATTATTATTGATTTATAAAGCGCCAACATATTTCATGGTGCTGTACAAAGTAAGAAACAAACATGGGGTACATAATAATACAGACAATGGTGTACACCAATATACAAGATACATAATTAGTGACAAACTACAAAAACAATACAAAATACAGAATACAAAATACAGAATGTAACATGATAAATAAAATGTATAGTGATTTCCAAGACACAAAAGGGGGGGAGAGCCCTGCCCTTGCGAGCTTACAATCTAATGGGAATGGGGTGGAAACAAGAGGAGAGGTAGTATACAACAAATATATAGAGACAGTGTGTTTTAAAATACCTAGTAGAAGTACAATTTGGTCTTAGGACAAAGGGAAGTGGCCTAAGGTAGCGCATATGCTTGTTGGAACAAATGAGCTTTTAGAGAGCGTTTAAAGGTAGCAAAGGTTGGCGAGCGACGCATGTGTTGTGGGAGGGCATTCCAGAGGAGGGGTGAAGGGCGTGCAAAATCTTGTAAACGTGAATGTGAGGAGGTAATTCTAGAGGAGGACAACAGAAGATCATGTGCAGATCTGAGATTGCGATTGGGTATATATCTGGAAATTAGTGAGGATATGTACCGGGGAGAGAGATTGTGGAGAGCTTTGTAGGTTAGGGTTGAGAGTTTGAACTGGATCCTCTGGTTAATTGGCAGCTAGTGAAGAGCTTGACAGAGAGGAGCAGCAGAGGAAGATCGAGAAAAAAGATGAATGAGATGAGCAGCTGAGTTCAGTACTGACTGAAGCGGGGCCAGTCTGTTAGAAGGTAGTCCACAAAGTAGTACGTTACAGTAGTCCAGACGAGATATTATATTAATGGTATTATATTAGTGGTAGCTACAGTGGCCACACCCCAAGAAGGTGGTGGGGGGGGGGGGCACAGGGGGCCTCTCTGACTCGCATTCAATAATGCCTGGCTCTTTCAGAATGTATTTTCCTACTGACAATGGTTACTTTGTTTGAAGTACTGAATTAATGATATCAGAGCAGTGGTTTACTTTATTTCACTCATTAATAATGGCACCAACAAGTTCTGCAGCCTTTTATACAGCTCATAGACCATTTAACATCATCATATTTAAGATTTACAGCCATCATAAATCCAGCATCCAGGCACTATAGCCAGCTTGCTTGGAAACTGATTAAACTGCCAGTATGTTTTTGGATGGTGACATATACAGTACAGGAGGAAATCACACAAATCTGCAGAGAGATGGGGATAATAGAAAGGGCATTTTCCAGAGGCCTATAAACATTTTGGGGATATGTAAACTTTAATGAAAGAAGCTTTGTGTTCCTGGAAGCAATAGAATCTCTGGCTGGCAAATTTAATAACAGTAGTCTGCTCTCTATTTCTGAGGAAATCAACAATCCATCTCTCGCAATTGGGTGTATGATATGTGCCGGTCATTGAACTCCGAGTCCAATTGAAAACCTTTTTTTAACTGTTGCCAGGCCCGGATTTACCTCATAGGAGCCTATAGGCACAGATGACCTGCTGGCACCTTAGAATTCCCCCCTCGATGAACCTGCAAACCTCCACCCCCAAGTGTGCTGGCTGACTGTCCCTCAGCATTACGTAGCCAGATGTACCCTCAAAATTAAGTTGCTAGAGGTTCCCCCAAGTATTAGGTAACTAGAGGTAGCCTCAGTATTAATAGTTAGCGGTGCCCCTGACTGAAGCGAGATCACATCAGTGGAATGATGATAGCAGGGTAAGTAAACTCTCATTTACTGTATACTCTCATCAGGACTCTGCATAGGGAAGGAGGGGAGTGAGACACCTTTCCATCATCAGGTGCCTGTAGGCACGTGCCTACAGTGCCTTATGGTGAATCCGGCCCTGACTGTTGCATATTAATACAAATATATTATTTTCTGAAATCAGATTACAGTCACTAGCGAATGACCCATGAAGATATGACAACCTTTCTCCCAGCCTCTCCCAGTTCACATGGTGTTTGCCATGCTCTGGCATATTCAAGAGGGTTGGCTCTACATCATCACCTTATCGGTCACCTCTCACAGTGGCTTTAGGGGTGGCTGTGGTGCAGTTATACTGTTGTGCTCTCGCCAAGTGATAAGCTGTACATATACCACAACCTATAGCTGTAATGAGAATTACAGATATAGAGCCGCTCAGTGACTAATCTGAGTGTCGGAGCTCAAATTTGAAAAAAAAGAGGTACCATAATTCAGCCACCAGCAGTAGCTGGTGCCCAAATTACATGTTCGCCCAAGTTGCTATTCTTGCTACAACCGAAGGAGGGAATAGCATTATTGCCACCTAGCAGTTTGCCTGCAGCTGGGATCTGTTGGTGAGATGTTACGTGCTTTTAATGGCATGTCTTTGAGAAAGTGGGATTTGATGTGCTCTACTTTGTGCCATCACTTCCTTCTGCCATGGTAAAGGATTACTGGAGGCACAAAATTAGCCAATAGCCATGACTTTATTCAGTTGTTTTGGTAGCAGACAGTGCAGATCTTTGTTTGGAAGGCCTGTGTAGAGAACACTGCAGTAGTCCAACCATGATGTGATGAAGGCATGAACAAGGGCTGGAAGATCTGCTAGAAGTATGAGGTGCTTAATTTTGCAATGTGAAAGAAGGAATGTTTCACAATAACTGTGATTTGATTCCTGAAACTTATTTCCCCATCAATCAGTACACCCAGACTGCACACAAAGTCTGAGTTGTTCAGGTCTGAGCTCCCTTAGTGGTGCTGGCTGAGACTGGAGCTGCTTTGTTGTCAAGTGCTGACCTCTAATAACAAGAGACTCAGTTTTTTCAGCATTTAGTTTTAGCCAGTTATTATTCATCCACTCCTGAAGCGTTAACTACGCTTTTATTTGTGGGGAAGGGTCTGTTATTCCAGCTTTGAGTGATAAATATAGCTTGGTGTCATAAGCATAGTAATGATATGTCAGGCCAAGTTTTTAGATGATTTTTCCAAGTGGCAGCATGTATATGGTGAACTGCGAAGGAGATAGTATCGTGCACTGGGATATACCATATTTTTGTGGGACGGGATTGAAGAGGAAGGAGCCCAAAGATACCCTTTGTGTGCTGCCAGCCAGGAAAGAGTTTACCCACTGCAGATCTAAGCTATCTATTCCACAGAAATATTTTAGCCTATATTTCATGATCAACTGTGTCAAAAGCCGCTCAGAGGTCCAGCAAAATCAGGATGGAACATTGGCCTCTGTCTCATGCCATGCGCAATCTCATTTTAGGTTGTTGGAGATCGTAGATTTTGGACCCAAGGAATTTGAATGACTGTATGTGGGTCACTGCTGATCTATTTATGGTTCAGGGAAGGTGTCGGGGGGAGTTCTCTTAAAGTCTACAGCCTATTATCATCTCCATGGTCTTAAGAATATTAAGTTCAAAGTGGTTGCTGCTGCTTGTTTAGTTCCCCATCAGGTGGCAATTGATTGGAGCATTTTAAATGTTAGTGGCAGCATTGATTTATTCATGGAAAGGGGTTTACTATTGAAGACAACCACCTGGACACATTTATGCTGAACAGTGTGAGGAAGACCTATGCCCAAAAATTGCTCCTTGTCACTATTTCTCAACAATTTATCTTCTTATTACGCTTAATTGAGCAATGTTTACATTTACATCTCTTTGCTCTATCATCGGATCATGTATAATGCTGCATAGTGTATGTGTATGTTTAATCAAGCAATAAACAGCAATTTATAGTGGTTCTGGATTTGATGGTCATCGGCACACTACCATTACGGCATGCCGGTCTATTAGTAGTCAATATCTTTCACAGTGTTTCACAGTCAGTATCTTTCACAGTGTTGAAGGCACAGATTTATTTATTTTTTATAAAATAGACAATATATATATATATATATATATATATATATATATATATACACACACACACGCAGTGGCTTGCAAAAGTATTCGGCCCCCTTGAAGTTTTCCACATTTTGTCACATTACTGCCACAAACATGAATCAATGTTATTGGAATTCCATGTGAAAGACCAATACAAAGTTGTGTACACATGAGAAGTGGAACGAAAATCATACATGATTCCAAACATTTTCTACAAATAAATAGCTGCAAAGTGGGGTGTGCGTAATTATTTGGCCCCCTGAGTCAATACTTTGTAGAACCACCTTTTGCTGCAATTACAGCTGCCAGTCTTTTAGGATATGTCTTTACCAGCTTTGCACATCTAGAGAGTGAAATCCTTGCCCTTTCTTCTTTGCACAGCTCCAGCTCAGTCAGATTAGATGAACAGCATTTGTGAACAGCATTTTTCAGATCTTGCCACAGATTCTCGATTGGATTTAGATCTGGACTTTGACTGGGCTATTCTAACACATAAATATGTTTTGTTTTAAACCATTCCATTGTTGCCCTGGATTTATGTTTAGGGTTGTTGTCTTGCTGGAAGGTGAACCTCCACCCCAGTCTCAAGTCTTTTGCAGACTCCAAGAGGTTTTCTTCCAAGATTGCCCTGTATATAGCTCCATCCATCTTCCTATCAACTCTGACCAGATTCCCTGTCCCTGCTGAAGAGAAGCACCCCCAGAGCATGATGCTGCCACCACCATATTTGACAGTGGGGATGGTGTGTTCAGAGAGATGTGCAGTGTTCATTTTCCGTCACACATAGCGTTTTGCATTTTGGCCAAAACGTTCCATTTTGGTCTCATCTGACCAGAGCACCTTCTTCAACATGTTTGCTGTGTCCCCCACATGGCTTGTGGCAAACTGCAAACGGGACTTCTTATGCTTTTCTGTTAACAATGGCTTTCTTCTTGTCACTCTTCCATAAGAGCCAACTTTGTGCAGTGCACGACTAATAGTTGTCCTATGGACAGATTCCCCCACCTGAGCTGTAGATCTCTGTAGCTCGTCCTGAGTCACCATGGGCCTCTCAACTGCATTTCTGATCAGCGCTCTCCTTGTTTGGCCTGTAAATTTAGGTGGACGGCCTTGTCTTGGTAGGTTTACAGTTGTGCCATACCCCTTCCATTTCTGAATGATCGCTTAACAGTGCTCTGTGGGATGTTCAAAGCTTTGGAAACCTTTTTGTAGCCTAAGCCTGCTTTAAATTTCTCAATAACTTTATCCCTGACCTGTTTGGTGTGTTCTTTGGACTTCATGGTGTTGTTGCTCCCAATATTCTCTTAGGCCTAGTGCACACCAAAAACCGCTAGCAGATCCGCAAAATGCTAGCAGATTTTGAAACGCTTTTTCTTATTTTTCTGTAGCTTTTCAGCTAGCAATTTGTGGTTTTGTGAAGCGTTTTTGGTATTAGATTTAATGTATTGTTACAGTAAAGCTGTTATTGAACAGCTACTGTAACAAAAAACGCCTGGCAAACCACTCTGAAGTGCCGTTTTTCAGAGCGGTTTGCGTTTTTCCTATACTTAACATTGAGGCAGAAACGCATCCGCAATCCAAAATCTGCTGCAGCCCGGGAGTATGCGTTTCTGCAAAACGCCTCCCGCTCTGGTGTGCACCAGCCCATTGAAATACATTACCCTAGTGGATCCGCACCCGCAAGCGGATCGCAAACTGCAGCAGAACCGCTCTGGTGTGCACTAGGCCCTAGACAACCTCTGAGGCCATCACAGAGCAGCTGTAATTGTACTGACATTAGATTACACACAGGTGCACTCTATTTAGTCATTAGCACTCATCAGGCAATGTCTATGGGCAACTGACTGCACTCAGACCAAAAGGGGCCGAATAATTACGCACACCCCACTTTGCAGTTATTTATTTGTAAAAAATGTTTGGAATCATGTATGATTTTCGTTCCACTTCTTACGTGTACACAACTTTGTATTAATCTTTCATGTGGAATTCCAATAAAATTGATTCATGTTTGTGGCAGTTATGTGACAAAATGTGGAAAATTTCAAGGGGGCCGAATACTTTTGCAAGCCACTATATATATATATATATATATATATATATATATATATATATATATATATATATATATATATATATATATATATATATATATTAAACAATGGTTATATTTTAGCTACAAATATCAACAAGATAACATGTGGTTATTATATTGGAGACAAAAGTTCTAATTAGCAGGTTATACCTTATATCAAAACACAGCTCAGCAGTAGCTATGGTTACAGTTGTATGCGTAAGAGAGATGGGAGATGGGGACACATACTGCCGAACAGTACACCTCACAGATGACAGGATTGTTCCTGTGCCATCTATGTAATCATATAAATATGCACTTACGTAGGAGGTTTTCCAAACATCTTTGACAGACTGTCACCCATGACGGTAATTCTGTAAATACTCAGTGTCCAGAGTAGACCACTGTTGACATCTGGAGTCCTATCATAGATTAACAGCTGAAGAATATATAATGCTGGGCCATTTTTCATTTTTTTTAGATGTTTATTCCAACACAACCAAACTATTTTTCTATTGAATTTTCCCTTGATCTCAGATTTTAGTCTTACTATGTGCCAGTTCATATTCATATCCATTATCTACTGAAAATAATTCTAATGGGTTGGGAACAGCATGCTATGATGACCAACTTTTTGAACACAAGTGGATTTATAATTAAGAGAGCAGCAGTATATCAGAAAGAGTAATAAGATGCCCCAACAGTCGGGTCAGGCCCCTTTCTGCTGAGAATCTAGTGTGTGCATATTGGCCCCTGGCCCTTGGTGAGGGCATTGTTCTCTACTCACCCAGCCCACTCCATGCCATTCCATTGTGTGCTGTTCTGTTAACCCTCCTGCTTAGCAACAGAGCCTAACCCATCAAGGGCAACAATCTAAGCTGGTCCACCCCATGAAACGTGGATGGAAAATGAAGATAAATAAAAAAAAAAAAAACACTAGAAATATATATCAAAAAAATCCATGAATACTATTATATTACTTTTACATTTGTCATTCTTGGAGGCATTCTTGAAGGGTATGACATGCATGACATGATGTAGGTGCCACTGACTCTTCATTTCAATCAATGAAAATTACTGAAATATGTGACAGTTAGAATACAAAAACTAGAATTTTAATGGTTTCAGTGATGCAAAGGCGCATAGTAGAAGTAAAAAAATAAATATCCCCTCTTTTACATTCCGTTATTAAAGGAGCCATACATGCAATAACATTGTGGCTTCCATAGCATGGGTCACTGTAGATAAAAATATCTCCATCAAACAAAATTGAGAGATGGAATCATACATCATTATAAGATCAAAAGATATTGGATGCTGGCTCAATTGGTCGGCACGACAGCTAAATGGCAATTAAATCATGGAAGATCTGCACATGAGTTACAATTAACAGTGCTGGTCGTAATGGAAAAATCTACGCTTACGGATCATTACGCGTAATTTTACGCTATTACGCATTACGCAATTACGGTTACGGCGTAGGAAATTATCTACGGTTCATCACTGTAATTACGCGTTAACTTACGCAGTTACGCGTAAGGATACCGTAATGTAGGCGCTTACACTACGATGTTACGGGTAGTGCTGTAATACCCATTGATGCATATTTTTTGACGCATACGGACGATGTGTACGCAATAGCCGTCAATGTGACAGCTATTGCAAACACATCATTCGTATGCGTCAAAACATACGCTTATATACTGAAGGGCGGGAGAAGATACTATTGGTTGCTTAGGATGTTGACTGATTGGCTACTCTTAGAAAAGGGGAGTTTTTATGTTAGTAATTACGCGTAAAATTACACGTAAGTCTTCGTAAAATTACGCATACCTAGCAATTACGGTAGACACTGTAATTACGATACCACTTAACTCCTTACGCGTAAATATTTACGCGTAAGACCGTAAGTTACGCGTAGCGCTTACGCGTAAATTTACATTGAATTACGATGCGTAATTACGCTCATGCGTAATTTCGGCCCAGCACTGACAATTAATTCACCATTTATGAATGCAATTGCAAATTGTAAGCAATGTTTAATTAGGCCAATTGATATCTATAGGAATTGCATTTGACTGGCCCAATGCCAAGCTACATACAATTTGAATTAAATTTGCATGGAAGTCAGAATTAATTTTATCTCATCTCATTTCATCTCTAGTGAACTACATGATTAACTATGAGAAATAAATGAGAGAAGACAAGACACAGAACATTTATATTGCGCATTTCTCCCGGCGGACTCAAAACGCCAGAGCTGCAGCGACTAGGGCAGGGCACGTGCTATAGCAATATTAGGGAGTCTTGCCCAAGATCTTCTCACTGAATAGGTGTGGGCTTCCTGAATGAGATTTGGACCCTGTTCTCCTGTGTCAGAGGCAGAGCCCTTAACCAGTACACTATCCAGCCATGAAAGTGCCCTCTACTCGATATGTGCAGTAATACAATAATACAATACCATAACTTTTGTAAAGGGTTTTTCTTCCATAGGACTCAAAGGCCAAAGGGCAGTAATGATGCTGTGCATCCATTATAAAAAAGGGCAGGACGGATGGCAGATGGGAAAGTGGCACCCTAATGATATTTTAAGATACGCTGTTTCTACTGAGGGTCCCTGTAACAAGGGCCCTTATGTGAGTATTTGTTACAGTTTTTATGCTCATGAATAAAAGTGCTTGTTTTAAAAAACACGGAGAGCACTTAGTTTTTTGTCTTTCTCTGGTATTATATTTATATACGCTGGGAGTACCATCTGAGGAATGACAACAGGTGTATCTTAAAGGGACTCTGTAACAAAAATGTCATTGTGTTTTCTACCATCCTACAGGATCCTAAACCTATTATAATGTGCTCTGGCTTACTGCAGCACTTTATACTATCACCATCTCTGTAATAAATCAGCTTATCTTTCCCCTGTTGGACTTCTCGTCCTGTGTCTGGAAGGCTGCCAACTCTTCAGTGTGATCTGCTATGCATGCCCCCTCTATGCACACTCCCCTGTGTGTGTGTGTTATTTACATTAGCCAGCTTTTCTCTGCTCTCTTATCTTTTACAAGCTGGATAAATCCTCTGTTCACATACTGATGAGTCACATACTGCAGAATTTACAGACAACCGGGCAGAGCTGTCTGCAAGAGTAAACAAACAATCAGCTTGTAACTCTTCAGTGAGATGCAGGCGGGAAGAAACACACAAATGATCTCTTGAGATTCAAAAGGAAGGCTGTATACAGCCTGCTTGTGTATGGATGTATTTTCTATGTGTGGACATACTGTACATCAACCTACTTCCTGTTTTGGTGGCCATTTTGTTTGTTTACAAACAAACTTTTTAAAACTGTTTTTGACTACTTTTAATGCGGTGGGGAGCGGTGAAATTGTGACAGAGGGTAATAGGAGATGTCCCCTAACACACTGGTATGTTTACTTTTGTGTGATTTTAACAATACAGATTCTCTTTAAGTCTGAGGAGGACGAGGAGAGTGACTGATCGTTGTGGATATTCATTATACGCTTAGACCTTATAATCTGGGTCTCTGTGGAAGCTGGTAAGCCTGCACTTTGAAGGGTGTTGGTGATGGAGTTCTAATATAAGAGACTATGCAGCGCTGGTTATATCTTTAAGAAAGTCGTCCTGAGGACTTTTTACTTCTGGGCAGCTCATGGAACTTTTATAATCTTTACGCGGAGATTACTTTTGTTTTATAAATAAAGATGGCCAATAAAATGCTAATAAATCCAGCAAGCATGCAAGTTTAATGCAAATAGTAATTAGCCTGGAAATGGGCCATTCAAAATCAAGAGGAACTGGGTTTGGTTAGCTTATTTGTGAAACTGGACAGGTGACCAGAAAATGTAAACATTTTACAGCAAACACAGACTAAGGCAAGACATATTGTGCGATAATGTTTATTGCAACAAACTCTATTTACAAAAAGCATGCAAGAATACCAAAATACAGTATGCACACCATACCCCAGAAGCTAACTAAATATACACACAGTAAATGTATACAAATATACACATATACAACCAGGCGCAGTGCAGAAGGATAGGAGCAAGGTCAAGACAGAATGCAAAGTTCAGCAACAGATCTGCAAAGAACAGGGATAGATCAGGAACAGGCAGAGGCGGGACAAGGTCCTTCAGCACCCAAGGCTGAGACAGCAAAGTGGGCCCCTCGATCCCTCCCACCCCAGCAGTCACACACTGATTGCTATTAGACTAATAGGTGCCCCAGGGCCCCCAACCTCCCAAACACCTTAATCTCTAGTTATCTGGCTTGCAGTCACTGGGCTCGATTCACAAAGCGGTGATAACACAGTTAAAGACTTTAGGCGTGATAACCATTTTTATCATGCCTAAACTCAGTTTAGGCATGGTAAGTTTAGACATGATGGGCCTGATTCACAAAGCGGTGCTAACAGTTAGCACGCTGGTGAAAAGCCCTTTATCATGCCTAAACTCAGTTTAGGCATGATAAGTTTAGGTGTGATAAGTTTAGGTGTGATAAGTTTAGGCATGATAAGTTTAAGCACCAACTGCGTTAGTACCGCAGTGCACAGCTGATCAAAAGTTTTACGCTAGCAAAGACTGGTGCACTTCGTATAAAGTTTAATGGCGTTGCTTTGCGTGCGGGACTTTGCAAGCGATCTAAACTTATCTAAACTTAGCATGCCTAAACTTATCACACCTAAACTGGCTTTTCACCAGAGTGGTGCAATGGTTATCATGCCTAAAGTCTCTAACTGGGTTATCACCGCTTTGTGAATCGAGCCCGATAAGTTTAGGCATGACAAGTTTAGATAAGTTTAGATCGCGCGCAAAGTCCCGCACGCAAAGCAGCGCCATTAAACTCTATGCAAAGTGCACCAGACTTTGCTAGCGCAAAACTTTTGATCAGTTGTGCACTGCGGTGCTAACCCAGTTGGTGCTTAAACTTATCACGCCTAAAAACTTATCACACCTAAACTTATCATGCCTAAACTTATCACACCTAAACTTATCATGCCTAAACTGAGTTTAGGCGTAATAAAGGGCTTTTCACTAGCGTGCTAACTGTTAGCACCGCTTTGTGAATCAGGCCCACTGTCATGTATCCCCTTTTCTTATTTCTTTCTGTTTCAAACACAATTGGGAATGACAGCTGAATAAATTGTGCGTCCCCTCCTACACTGCGCCCTGGGGCTGGAGCCTCTCCAGCCTCTGCCTTGGCCCGACCCTGGGAACAGGACAGGGTCGGAGTTGACCAGAGACTCAGACCAAGCAGCACACAGTTCTAGCACACAGTTCTAGCACTGCTGAGTACTTGCAAGGCTCTTAGAGAAGCCCCCACTTGCTGCACGATGAGGGGCGGAGTAATACAACAGCTGTCTCCAGACAGGATTGGGCTACTTACTGGTAGGCAACGGAAGTCCAACACAGCCAGAGACAACACTGCCACTAGCAGGCAGAAAGTGGCAGCACATGGTTCCTAACCGCTTGCATGGAATTTCTATGCAAGCTGGAATTCTTTGCATGTTATTGACCATCTCCAATTATAAGCAGCACAGTAAGTTCATATACATTGCACAAATGCTTAGGTAAATCTTTTGTGTCTTCTTGCTTCTCTATACCCTGTATGTTGCCAAGAACAATTCCGGGCATGACCCAGTCATGCAGTGGCGTAGCTAAGGAGCTATGGGCCCGGTGCAAGGTTTACATGGGGCCCCTCCAAGCACTCCATACATAACAATTGATACGGTGCACCAAAACCTACCAAGGATTTCCACACTGTCAGATGTGCAAGTAGGGAATGGGGAACAGTTTGTTAATAATGATTACTACTATTTTAAGCATCTGTAATAAGATGCCCCAACAGTCGGGTCAGGCCCCTTTCTGCTGAGAATCTAGTGTGTGCATATCGGCCCCTGACCCTTGGTGAGGGCATTGTTCTCTACTCACCCAGCCCACTCCATGCCATTCCATTGTGTGCTGTTCTGTTAACCCTCCTGCTTAGCAACAGAGCCTAACCCATCAAGGGCAACGATCTAAGCTGGACCACCCCATGAAACGTGGATGGAAAATGAAGATAAATTAAAAAAAAAACACTAGAAATATATATCAAATAAATCCATGAATACTATTATATTACTTTTACATTTGTCATTCTTGGAGGCATTCTTGAAGGGTATGACATGCATGACATGATGAAGGTGTCACTGACTCTTCATTTCAATCAATGAAAATTAATGAAATATGTGACAGTTAGAATACAAAAACTAGAATTTTAATGGTTTCAGTGAGGCAAAGGCGCATAGTAGAAGTAAAAAAATAAATATCCCCTCTTTTACATTCCGTTATTAAAGGAGCCATACATGCAATAACATTGTGGCTTCCATAGCATGGGTCACTGTAGATAAAAATATCTCCATCAAACAAAATTGAGAGATGGAATCATACATCATTATAAGATCAAAAGATATTGGATGCTGGCTCAATTGGTCGGCACGACAGCTAAATGGCAATTAAATCATGGAAGATCTGCACATGAGTTACAATTAATTCACCATTTATGAATGCAATTGCAAATTGTAAGCAATGTTTAATTAGGCCAATTGATATCTATAGGAATTGCATTTGACTGGCCCAATGCCAAGCTACATACAATTTGAATTAAATTTGCATGGAAGTCAGAATTAATTTTATCTCATCTCATTTCATCTCTAGTGAACTACATGATTAACTATGAGAAATAAATGAGAGAAGACAAGACACAGAACATTTATATTGCGCATTTCTCCCGGCGGACTCAAAACGCCAGAGCTGCAGCGACTAGGGCAGGGCACGTGCTATAGGCAGTAGCAATATTAGGGAGTCTTGCCCAAGATCTTCTCACTGAATAGGTGTGGGCTTCCTGAATGAGATTTGGACCCTGTTCTCCTGTGTCAGAGGCAGAGCCCTTAACCAGTACACTATCCAGCCATGAAAGTGCCCTCTACTCGATATGTGCAGTAATACAATAATACAATACCATAACTTTTGTAAAGGGTTTTTCTTCCATAGGACTCAAAGGCCAAAGGGCAGTAATGATGCTGTGCATCCATTATAAAAAAGGGCAGGACGGATGGCAGATGGGAAAGTGGCACCCTAATGATATTTTAAGATACGCTGTTTCTACTGAGGGTCCCTGTAACAAGGGCCCTTATGTGAGTATTTGTTACAGTTTTTATGCTCATGAATAAAAGTGCTTGTTTTAAAAAACACGGAGAGCACTTAGTTTTTTGTCTTTCTCTGGTATTATATTTATATACGCTGGGAGTACCATCTGAGGAATGACAACAGGTGTATCTTAAAGGGACTCTGTAACAAAAATGTCATTGTGTTTTCTACCATCCTACAGGATCCTAAACCTATTATAATGTGCTCTGGCTTACTGCAGCACTTTATACTATCACCATCTCTGTAATAAATCAGCTTATCTTTCCCCTGTCGGACTTCTCGTCCTGTGTCTGGAAGGCTGCCAACTCTTCAGTGTGATCTGCTATGCATGCCCCCTCTATGCACACTCCCCTGTGTGTGTGTGTTATTTACATTAGCCAGCTTTTCTCTGCTCTCTTATCTTTTACAAGCTGGATAAATCCTCTGTTCACATACTGATGAGTCACATACTGCAGAATTTACAGACAACCGGGCAGAGCTGTCTGCAAGAGTAAACAAACAATCAGCTTGTAACTCTTCAGTGAGATGCAGGCGGGAAGAAACACACAAATGATCTCTTGAGATTCAAAAGGAAGGCTGTATACAGCCTGCTTGTGTATGGATGTATTTTCTATGTGTGGACATACTGTACATCAACCTACTTCCTGTTTTGGTGGCCATTTTGTTTGTTTACAAACAAACTTTTTAAAACTGTTTTTGACTACTTTTAATGCGGTGGGGAGCGGTGAAATTGTGACAGAGGGTAATAGGAGATGTCCCCTAACACACTGGTATGTTTACTTTTGTGTGATTTTAACAATACAGATTCTCTTTAAGTCTGAGGAGGACGAGGAGAGTGACTGATCGTTGTGGATATTCATTATACGCTTAGACCTTATAATCTGGGTCTCTGTGGAAGCTGGTAAGCCTGCACTTTGAAGGGTGTTGGTGATGGAGTTCTAATATAAGAGACTATGCAGCGCTGGTTATATCTTTAAGAAAGTCGTCCTGAGGACTTTTTACTTCTGGGCAGCTCATGGAACTTTTATAATCTTTACGCGGAGATTACTTTTGTTTTATAAATAAAGATGGCCAATAAAATGCTAATAAATCCAGCAAGCATGCAAGTTTAATGCAAATAGTAATTAGCCTGGAAATGGGCCATTCAAAATCAAGAGGAACTGGGTTTGGTTAGCTTATTTGTGAAACTGGACAGGTGACCAGAAAATGTAAACATTTTACAGCAAACACAGACTAAGGCAAGACATATTGTGCGATAATGTTGATTGCAACAAACTCTATTTACAAAAAGCATGCAAGAATACCAAAATACAGTATGCACACCATACCCCAGAAGCTAACTAAATATACACACAGTAAATGTATACAAATATACACATATACAACCAGGCGCAGTGCAGAAGGATAGGAGCAAGGTCAAGACAGAATGCAAAGTTCAGCAACAGATCTGCAAAGAACAGGGATAGATCAGGAACAGGCAGAGGCGGGACAAGGTCCTTCAGCACCCAAGGCTGAGACAGCAAAGTGGGCCCCTCGATCCCTCCCACCCCAGCAGTCACACACTGATTGCTATTAGACTAATAGGTGCCCCAGGGCCCCCAACCTCCCAAACACCTTAATCTCTAGTTATCTGGCTTGCAGTCACTGGGCTCGATTCACAAAGCGGTGATAACACAGTTAAAGACTTTAGGCGTGATAACCATTTTTATCATGCCTAAACTCAGTTTAGGCATGGTAAGTTTAGGCATGATAAGTTTAGGCATGACAAGTTTAGATAAGTTTAGATCGCGCGCAAAGTCCCGCACGCAAAGCAGCGCCATTAAACTCTATGCAAAGTGCACCAGACTTTGCTAGCGCAAAACTTTTGATCAGTTGTGCACTGCGGTGCTAACCCAGTTGGTGCTTAAACTTATCACGCCTAAAAACTTATCACACCTAAACTTATCATGCCTAAACTTATCACACCTAAACTTATCATGCCTAAACTGAGTTTAGGCGTAATAAAGGGCTTTTCACTAGCGTGCTAACTGTTAGCACCGCTTTGTGAATCAGGCCCACTGTCATGTATCCCCTTTTCTTATTTCTTTCTGTTTCAAACACAATTGGGAATGACAGCTGAATGAATTGTGCGTCCCCTCCTACACTGCGCCCTGGGGCTGGAGCCTCTCCAGCCTCTGCCTCGGCCCGACCCTGGGAACAGGACAGGGTCGGAGTTGACCAGAGACTCAGACCAAGCAGCACACAGTTCTAGCACACAGTTCTAGCACTGCTGAGTACTTGCAAGGCTCTTAGAGAAGCCCCCACTTGCTGCACGATGAGGGGCGGAGTAATACAACAGCTGTCTCCAGACAGGATTGGGCTACTTACTGGTAGGCAACGGAAGTCCAACACAGCCAGAGTCAACACTGCCACTTGCAGGCAGAAAGTGGCAGCACATGGTTCCTAACCGCTTGCATGGAATTTCTATGCAAGCTGGAATTCTTTGCATGTTATTGACCATCTCCAATTATAAGCAGTACAGTAAGTTCATATACATTGCACAAATGCTTAGGTAAATCTTTTGTGTCTTCTTGCTTCTCTATACCCTGTATGTTGCCAAGAACAATTCCGGGCATGACCCAGTCATGCAGTAGCGTAGCTAAGGAGCTATGGGCCCGGTGCAAGGTTTACATGGGGCCCCTCCAAGCACTCCATACATAACAATTGATACGGTGCACCAAAACCTACCAAGGATTTCCACACTGTCAGATGTGCAAGTAGGGAATGGGGAACAGTTTGTTAATAATGATTACTACTATTTTAAGCATCTATAGAAGTGATTATTACCAGCACAGGACCAATAAAGAGCTAATTTTGTGCTTGAGGGAGGGCCCCTCGGGGCCCCTATGACCTAAGGGCCCCGATGCGGTTGCTACCTCTGCAACCCCTATTGCTATGCCACTGCAGTCATGCTTGGCGAATAAAGTTCGATTCTGATTCTGATATAAGCAAAGAAACCTACTTTGGCAGTTTATGCATTTAGTATACCGTAAATAATACTTAATTTGCAGGTCTGCAACATTATTTCTCTGACAAAATGAGTTTTATTAATCTTACAAATTACTGGCTGTACTTTTTTGGATACAGTTTTATGACTAAATAATAAATCCACAATAAAAAAAAACAACTTTACATTTACTAGCCCCAATATCAGGAAAAAAAGAGAAACCAGAGAATATATATAGAGTCATTTCTGGGTAAGAAATACCACCACTGACAAATGTTTTTAGGATACTGTGAATAAAATTTCTTATTTCTCAGATTGTGTTTAAATCAATTTGCATATATTAAATATTTATGTTTATAATATGTTGTCAAAAGAAAGCAAGCCCTATATATTCTGTTAACTTTTGTGGAGGCAGTAAAAAATGTTATTAGCTGTTGAATCTCAACACTTCAAAATGCCGAATTTTACTCTGGTCAGAAAGGATAACCTTGGTCTATAAGAGGGAGAGAGAGGGGCAGAGATAGGGAGAGAGAGAGATAGAAATAGAGAGAGATAAGGAGATAGATAAAGAGGGAGGCAGAGATAGATAGATAGATAGATAGATAGATAGATAGATAGATAGACAGACAGACAGACAGACAGACAGACAGACAGACAGACAGACAGACAGACAGAAAGATATAGGGAGAGAGAGAGATAGCTAGAGAGAGGAGGAGAGGGAGAGAGAGAGGCATAGATAGATAGATAGATAGATAGATAGATAGATAGATAGATAGATAGATAGATAGATAGGGGAGAGAGGCAGTGATAGATAGATAGGGGGGGGGAGCGAGAGGTAGTGATAGATAGAGGGGGAGGGGAGAGAGGCAGTGATAGATAGATAGATAGATAGATAGATAGATAGATAGATAGATAGATAGATAGATAGATAGATAGATAGATAGGGGAGGGGGGGAGAGGGGTAGTGATGATAGATAGATAGATAGATAGATAGATAGATAGATAGATAGATAGGTAAGGAGATAGATAGAGATAGAGAGGAGGAGGGAGAGAGAGGCAGAGATAGATAGATAGATAGATAGATAGATAGATAGATAGATAGATAGATAGATAGATAGATAGATAGATAGATAGATAGATAGGTAAGGAGATAGATAGAGATAGAGAGGAGGAGGGAGAGAGAGGCAGAGATAGATAGATAGATAGATAGATAGATAGATAGATAGATAGATAGATAGATGGGGAGGGGGAGAGAGGCAGAGATAGATAGATTAGATAGATAGATAGATAAAGGGGAGGGGAGAGAGGCAGTAATTGATAGATAGATAGAGAGAGGGGGGGAGCGAGAGGTAGTGATAGATAGAGGGGGAGTGGAGAGAGGCAGTGATAGAGGGGGGGGGGGAAGAGGTAGAGATAGATAGATAGAGGGGGGGGGGAGCGAGAGGTAGTGATAGGTAGATAGATAGGTAGATAGAGGAGGAGGGATAGAGAGGCATAGATAGATAGATAGATAGATAGATAGATAGATAGATAGATAGATAGGGGGAGAGAGAGGTAGTGATGATAGATAGATAAGGAGATAGACAGATAGATATAGGGAGAGAGAGAGAGAGAGAGAGAGGCAGAGATAGATAGAGGGAGAGGGGGAGGGAGGGATAAAGGGGGATGGATGTAGAGATAGATAGATAGATAGATAGATAGATAGATAGATAGATAGATAGATAGATAGATAGATAGATAGGTGATAGATGCACTACCAGTCCACACACCTGACCTGTCAGAACACTGCAGTGCACAGTAAGACACACTCACACCAGATGCCCATGCTGTGCTGGTTTACAGCAGCGTCTGCTCTGCCTCTCATATCCTCCTCCCCCGGCCAATAGAAAAAGAATGCTGCTCCAACTTCCCTCACCGCAGCCACGGATGCCCTCACCCTCCATCCAGAGATCTGAGTGCGGCAAAGAGCTGACCTCTTATTATCCCCAGGAGACGTGTGACCCAGAGAGCCAGCTGACAGTGAATGTGCAGGCAGAAAGAGCAACTAACTTCCTGAGTCCCCGCTGCCTCACAGAGTGCTGTGATATCACTCACAATTCACAGCAGCCCAGTTCAGCGCTGGCTCTTCTATCCATGGCTAGTCCCAGGCAGTCCCTCTTCTCCATGCCCTTACTATCAGCGTGCAGGACGGGGCAGCTAACAACACAGAACAAATGCCCTGCCCGAGTGCCCGGCACATGTTAACCTAACTTCCGTGTGGTGGGGGCGGAGCTAAAAGTGGAGGCGAGGCAGAGCACATTTGCTCTCTCTCTATTGGTCCAGGGGGCGCACGAGGTCGTGGCTACAGCGACAATAGGAAGAGATGACAAAAGGAATGAGTGTAGCATGAATGAGTGCGTTCGAGGTGCACTACAAGGTCCAGCAGTTGCGCCCAGATGGCAAATGGCGCTCCAAGTGGCTGCCTAGTGTGCCTGTGCCTTTAGGCGCCCCTGGGTTAGAGGCACTGTAACTCAGAGAACCATTCATATCTTCTAGAATGTAGGCTATGAAGATTTGGAGCTTACTGCTAAAAGCCTTCAGATAAAACCTTGTCTAAGGCCAGAAACCCACTAGGAGCGATTTTCTGAGCGTTTTGTGATTTGAAAACTCTTGCTAATGTAATGCTATGGGTGTGATCCCACTTGAGCGATGTGATTTTATAATAATCCCCCATAGCATTACATTAGCAAGAGCTTTTTCAAATCACTAGCGATTAGAAATTGCTCCTAGTGGGTTCCTGGCCTTGCTGCTTCCATACGTGAGATACTGCACTGCTTCCACACGTGAGATACTGTTTTGAAAAGAATGATCAACAAGCAGTGGCGTACCTAGGGCATTTGACACCCGGTGCTGGGTATTATAAGACACCCCCCCCCCCCCCCAAAAAAGTAAAGGGGCAAAAATGGGTGGCGCTAAAATGGGCGTGGCCATGACCGGATGAGGGCGGAGCTAACTGTAATTTGACGTGAACCCGGGTGAGAGTGATATGGAGGCTGCCATATTTATTTCCTTTTAAAGGGACTCCGAGCAGTGCAGAAACTATGGAAAGATGCACATCATTTTAAAGCTCTCTTTCTCCTTTTTCCAATGATATATAAACCACCACCCTACGCCTTTTAGTTTTCGCTATTTTCGCGATTGAAATTGCCGCGGCGGCGATTTCGATCGCGAAAATAGAGAAAACTAAAAGGCGTAGGGCAACGATTTAAGTGTCGTCAGAAAGAGGAGAAAGAGAGCTTTAAAATGATATCCATCCGTGGCAATTTCAATCGCGAAAATAGCGAAAACTAAAAGGCGTAGGGCGGCGGTTTATATATCATTGGAAAGAGGAGAAAGAGAGCTTTAAAATGATATGCATCTTTCCATAGTTTCTGCACTGCTCGGAGTCCCTTTAAACAATACTAGTTGCCCTGCTGATCTATTTGGCTGCAGTAGTGAACTGAATCACACCAGAAACAAGCATGCTTGTTCAGGGTCTGTGGTTGAAAGAATTAGAAAGCGTGAGGGGCCGGCACCATCAATTTATAAATGCTCTTTTATTATTAATAAAGACACATTGACAAGGAACAGCAACGTTTCGGAGGGGACCCCCTCCTTTCTCAAGCCAGTGTCAGTGTCTAATAATACATGTATCTCATAGCCTTTATATATCCAACACATCATGGAGTCTAACCTATCACATTGCAGCAGCGCCTATGGCGACCAATCCCCTCAGTGCAGTTCAGGCGGACCTGATGGGGGACTACATAGCTAATATGCTAATGTGTGCTTAGCCCAGCTAGCCAGTAATGCGCAGGCGCCGGGGGGAAGCGGCCGCGTCCGCGCGCGCATCCATCCGCGGCGCCGACCAATCAGCCGCGAGGAGGTGTTGTCCTCATCATGGTCACGTCTCCTTCTACATTTCGCCCTGTGTTCTAGTGACGTCTGGACCTGGGGGCGCGGCGATATGCCGCGCTCTCGAGCCAGCGAGGTTCCCCATCAGGTCCGCCTCCAGAAGGAGACGTGACCATGATGAGGACAACACCTCCTCGCGGCTGATTGGTCGGCGCCGCGGCTGGATGCGCGCGCGGACGCGGCCGCTTCCCCCCGGCGCCTGCGCATTACTGGCTAGCTGGGCTAAGCACACATTAGCATATTAGCTATGTAGTCCCCCATCAGGTCCGCCTGAACTGCACTGAGGGGATTGGTCGCCATAGGCGCTGCTGCAATGTGATAGGTTAGACTCCATGATGTGTTGGATATATAAAGGCTATGAGATACATGTATTATTAGACACTGACACTGGCTTGAGAAAGGAGGGGGTCCCCTCCGAAACGTTGCTGTTCCTTGTCAATGTGTCTTTATTAATAATAAAAGAGCATTTATAAATTGATGGTGCCGGTCCTTACGCTTTGGAATTCCACTGGAGCCAGGAGTGCTGCCTGCTTCTGCGACCTGGGCACATCAACGGTGAATTGAGAGGAGTGCTATCTACTAGTACTAGAAAAGTTGAAAGAATTAGAGGCAGAGGACCAGCACGGCAGCCAGGCAACTGGTATTGCTTAAAAGGAGATAAATATGGCAGCCTCAATATTATTCTCACCTCGGGTTCCCTTTAAAAGTGCAACGCAAAGACAGTGGACCCAAGTTTTGGTGACCCTTTCCCCAGAAAATTCACATAATTGTGCAGGTTTTCTCAAGAAAATACACGTAATGTGTGCAGATTTGCCCAGAGAATATGTTCAATCATGTCGGCAGATTTGCCCAGAGAATACGTTCAATCATGTCTGCAGATTTGCCCAGAGAATACGTTCAATCATGTCTGCAGATTTGCCCAGAAAATACATGCAATCATGTCTGCAGATTTGCCCAGAGAATACGTTCAATCATGTCGGCAGATTTGCCCAGAAAATACATGCAATCATGTCGGCAGATTTGCCCAGAAAATACATGCAATCATGTCGGCAGATTTGCCCAGAAAATACATGCAATCATGTCTGCAGATTTGCCCAGAGAATACGTTCAATCATGTCGGCAGATTTGCCCAGAAAATACATGCAATCATGTCTGCAGATTTGCCCAGAGAATACGTTCAATCATGTCTGCAGATTTGCCCAGAGAATACGTTCAATCATGTCTGCAGATTTGCCCAGAAAATACATGCAATCATGTCTGCAGATTTGCCCAGAGAATACGTTCAATCATGTCTGCAGATTTGCCCAGAGAATACGTTCAATCATGTCTGCAGATTTGCCCAGAAAATACATGCAATCATGTCTGCAGATTTGCCCAGAGAATACGTTCAATCATGTCTGCAGATTTGCCCAGAAAATACATGCAATCATGTCTGCAGATTTGCCCAGAGAATACGTTCAATCATGTCTGCAGATTTGCCCAGAGAATACGTTCAATCATGTCTGCAGATTTGCCCAGAAAATACATGCAATCATGTCTGCAGATTTGCACAGAGAATACGTTCAATCATGTCGGCAGATTTGCCCAGAAAATACATGCAATCATGTCGGCAGATTTGCCCAGAAAATACACGCAATCATGTCGGCAGATTTGCCCAGAAAATACATGCAATCATGTCTGCAGATTTGTCCAGAGAATACGTTCAATCGTGCCGGCAGATTTGCCCAGAAAATACATGCAATCATGTCGGCAGATTTGCCCAGAAAATACATGCAATCATGTCTGCAGATTTGCCCAGAGAATACGTTCAATCATGTCGGCAGATTTGCCCAGAAAATACATGCAATCATGTCTGCAGATTTGCCCAGAGAATACGTTCAATCATGTCTGCAGATTTGCCCAGAGAATACGTTCAATCATGTCTGCAGATTTGCCCAGAAAATACATGCAATCATGTCTGCAGATTTGCCCAGAGAATACGTTCAATCATGTCGGCAGATTTGCCCAGAAAATACATGCAATCATGTCTGCAGATTTGCCCAGAGAATACGTTCAATCATGTCTGCAGATTTGCCCAGAGAATACGTTCAATCATGTCTGCAGATTTGCCCAGAAAATACATGCAATCATGTCTGCAGATTTGCCCAGAGAATACGTTCAATCATGTCGGCAGATTTGCCCAAAAAATACATGCAATCATGTCGGCAGATTTGCCCAGAAAATACACGCAATCATGTCGGCAGATTTGCCCAGAAAATACATGCAATCATGTCTGCAGATTTGTCCAGAGAATACGTTCAATCGTGCCGGCAGATTTGCCCAGAAAATACATGCAATCATGTCGGCAGATTTGCCCAGAAAATACATGCAATCATGTCTGCAGATTTGCCCAGAGAATACGTTCAATCATGTCGGCAGATTTGCCCAGAAAATACATGCAATCGTGTGGCAGACCTGTCCAGAAAACACTTCAATCGTGTAGCAGACCTGGCCAGAACATAAACGCTACCCCTGGCTGCTAATATAAATTAAACAAAAACAAAAACATTTACTCACCTGCAGCAGAGCTCCTGTTCCGGCCTCCGTCCAGTGCGCAGCTCCCACGATCCTCTGCAGCCAGCAACTCCCAAATTCTCCAGAGCAGGGTTTCGGACATTTTACTATAGCCCTGCTCTGCCGCTGCGGTGAACTGATACGGCATCTATTAGATGCCGAAAGTCAGTTCACGCTGGGGGGTGCTTGGAGAATTTTAAGGGGTGCTTCAGCACCCAAAGCACCCCCCCGGTCGGGGACGCTGCGTCGCCGTCACGTGCCTCTACTGCGCCTCCAATGATTGGAGGCGCAGAAGAGGCACGTGATGGCGACGCAGCGTTCCAGGCTGATACGCGGAAGTAACGTGAGTATTCTCCGCGCCAGCCTGCTCGCTGCCCACTGCCCCCGGCCCGCTGCCCGCATTTTTGGGGGGAGAAGAGAGGCAGAAGGAGGGGGACCCAGGTGAGGGAGGGGGGGGGATATTTCCCCCCTCCCTGCCGCTATCCCTGCTCCTAGCGCTGCTCTTCCCCTCCTTAGTCAGGTGTAGGGGGGTCGTGGCGACACCCCCCTGGCTGTCTGGCACCCGCTGCGCCACGCCCCCCTGCGCCCTTAGGTAGGAACGCTACTGTCAACAAGTGATAGGCAGAACATTTTGTAAAAAATGTACATAAAGAGGACCTGAACTCAGAAATTCCTCTCTGTTTTAAAAGATAACAACATAATAACCTTTACAGAAAAACATTTCTTTGTTTGTTCATTTGCTGATACAAATCCTGCAATAAATCTGCTTTCATGGAAGCCGATTATTAACATGTTCTGTCATGGCAGGGGAGATTCCTGAGTTGACACAGCTAAAAGATCATATTATGGTGGTGATTAATCACAGATGAGGGGGAATTAGACAGGCTAAACTCTCTAAATACATACAGGGTGCATTTCTCTATGTTTTACTTCTGTACTGGGCAAGAGTTCAGGTTCACTTTAACAACAAAAGTTTGTCTCTCAATCTGTTGAAATCATTTAGTCAGGTTTTTTTATAAAGACAATCACCCTTTCCACAAGGTTCTGTATCAGATCGTGAGATATTTCTTAAAGGAATACTGTAGGGGGTCGGGGGAAAATGAGTTGAACTTACCCGGGGCTTCTAATGGTCCCCGCAGACGTCCTGTGCCCGCGCAGCCACTCACCGATGCTCCGGCCCCACCTCCAGTTCACTTCTGGAATTTCAGACTTTAAAGTCTGAAAACCACTGTGCCTGCGTTGCTGTGTCCTCGTTCCCCCTGATGTCACCAGGAACGTACTGCGCAGGCCCAGTATGGTCTGTGCCTGCGCAGTATGCTCCTAGTGACATCAGCAGAAGCGAGGACATGGCAACGCAGGCACAGTAGTTTTCAGTCTTTAAAGTCTGAAATTCCAGAAGTGAACCGGAGACGGGGCCGGAGCATTGGTGAGTGGCTGCGCAGGCACAGAATGTCTGCAGGAGACCATTAGTAGACCCGGGTAAGTTTAACTCTTTTTCCCCCAACACCCCCCCCCCCCCCCCCAGCATTTCTTTAACTGTTGTGTGAGCAGCACAAGCATGAAGAAGAAGGAATTAAATAGACTATTAAAACATTTCTTAACACAACACACACTTTCCATGTTATAATGTGCATGTTATTTTTATGATATACAGAAATGCTATGTAATATGCTTGTTGTTGCACAAGTTAGGCTCCTTGCACACTATACACATTACGTTGTCGTGGTAGAAATGCAACACAACTCTGGTGAAAAAGGTGCATTTACACATTAGACAACACGTTCCAATGCACACAGTGAAGCAATCAGTACCATTGATGTATGCTTCACTGCCTATGTAAATGTGTGGGTTACCTTGTAAGGCAAGGCGTTATTACGGCAGAACCCGCTTCACAGCGCTCACAGTGTACTAGTCACATAGGAATATCATCACATCACGTTGTGCTGCAATGATATTGTCTATTGCAACTCAACGGACTGGACATAGGGCTTGATTCACTAAATCGTGATAACTCATATCACGGCCGTGCTAGCGTTTTTGCGTGCAATCATGAATTTCCACATGCAACTGTGAACATTTGCGCACGAAAATTTGCGATTGCACACGAAAATTTGTGGTTGCCCCCAAAACCGCGCAAACACTAGTGATATGAGTTATCACGGTTTAGTGAATCAAGCCCATAAGGCCTGATTCACAAAGCGGTGCTAACAGTTAGCACGCTGGTGAAAAGCCCTTTATCATGCCTAAACTCAGTTTAGGCATGATAAGTTTAGGTGTGATAAGTTTAGGTGTGATAAGTTTAGGCATGTTAAGTGCCTTATCATGCCTAAACTTATCACACCTAAACTTATCACACCCAAACTTATCATGCCTAAACTGAGTTTAGGCATGATAAAGGGCTTTTCACCAGGGTGCTAACTGTTAGCACCGCTTTGTGAATCAGGCCCATAGTGTGCAACGAGTAAGCAAAGGTGCTGCCATAGGCTGTAATAGGAATTGCGGCTAAAGTGGCGTTCAGACAGTAATTTGGCCGCCGTAAAAAGACGAATCCCAACTTACTTTAAAAACAGAGTAATTTGCTATTGGATGGAGAAGATGACCTCCTCCCTGATTAATCAGGAAGAACAATTTGATAAGGTTTGGTCTCCCTGGAGCGAGAGATTATCTCCTGTCTAGGCTGTGTTCTTGGTCTGCAGAGGTACTTCACCTTGGGCTGTATGTTTTTGTTTTTTTCTGTGTTCGTATAATTTTGGGAGGTTATGTTTATATTTTTTATATATTTTCTTTCTATATGTCCTTACAAGATGTACATGTATGGCTAGTATTTGCTGCATTTTGTGATTCAATGTTTCTGGCAAATTTGCACTGTTTGTAAATTCTTTATATTTTGCATAAAAAAACCTTTGTTGAAAAAAACAACAACTGAGCAATAGGGGAATAGTAATTAACGCCTGTGGGACTTTTGTAGAAGATGGGTGAGAGGTTTTTCGGCTTCACCCTGCGTCCAAATTTCCCCGCGGCTTAATTATATGCATGCTGCAAGGAGCCTTTACCAGAAATGCATGTAGAAAGTACAGTCAGATAACGCGATCCATTACAACGGAGGTATGAACATATCCATACACTTGTATGAGCTGTGTATTCACATGCAGCAACATAGCGTGCAGCCAGGGGCGTAACTAGAAATCACTGGGCCCCCCTGCGAATATTTGGATGGGGCCCCCCCCCATAGGTGCCAAATAATCGTAATGGGGCAGCGTTTCACTGTAAATTAATTGTAAAGTGGGCAGCATTTTACCAGACAATCGTAATGTGGGCCAGAAAATTGTATTGTGGGCAGAGTTCACCAGAAAATCGTAATGTGGGCAGAGTTCACCAGAAAATCGTAATGTGGGCACCAGTCACCAGAAAATCGTAACGTGAGCAGCAGTCACCAGAAAATTGTACCGTGGACAGCATTCACCAGACAATCGTAATGTGGGCAGCGTTCACCAGAATATCGTAATGTGGGACAGAAAATCGTAATGTGGGCAGAGTTCACCAGAAAATCGTAATGTGGGCAGCGTTCACCAGAAAATTGTAACATGGACAGCATTCACCAGACAATCGTAACGTGGGCAGTGTTCACCAGAAAATTGTAATGTGGGCCAGAAAATCGTAATGTGGGCAGCGTTCACCAGAAAATCGTAACGTGGACAGCATTCACCAGACAATCGTAACGTGGGCAGTGTTCACCAGAAAATCGTAATGTGGGCCAGAAAATCGTAATGTGGGCAAAATTCACCAGAAAATCGCCATGTGGGCAGCAGTCACCAGAAAATCGCAATGTGGGCATCAGTCACCAGAAAATCCTAATGTGGGCAGCAGTCACCAGAATTTCGTAATGTGGGCAGCAGTCACCAGAAAATCCTAATGTGGGCAGCAGTCAGTAACTAGAATATCATAATGTGGGCAGCACACACCAGAAAATCCTAATGTGGGCAGCACACACCAGAAAATCCTAATGTGGGCAGCAGTCACCAGAAAATCCTTATGTGGGCAGCAGTCACCAGAAAATCGCAATGTGGGCAGCAGTCACCAGAAAATCACAATGTGGGCAGCAGTCACCAGAAAATCGCAATGTGGGCAGCAGTCACCAGAAAATCCTAATGTGGGCAGCTTACACCAGAAAATCGTAATGTGGGCAGCAGACACCAGAAAATCGCAATGTGGGCAGCAGACACCAGAAAATCATAATGTGGGCAGCAGACACCAGAAAATCGTAATGTGGGCAGCAGGCACCTGAAAATCGTAATGTGGGCAGCAGACACCAGAAAATCATAATATGGGCAGCAGACACCTGAAAATCGCAATGTGGGCAGCAGACACCAGAAAATCGCAATGTGGGCAGCAGTGACCAGAAAATTGTAATGTGGGCAGCAGACACCTGAAAATCGTAATGTGGGCAGCAGACACCAGAAAATCGCAATGTGGGCAGCAGTGACCAGAAAATCCTAATGTGGGCAGCAGTCACCAGAAAATCGCAATGTGGGCAGCAGTGACCAGAAAATCGTAATGTGGGCAGCAGACACCTGAAAATCGTAATGTAGGCAGCAGACACCTGAAAATCGTAATGTGGGCAGCAGACACCTGAAAATCGTAATGTGGGCAGCAGACGACAGAAAATCGTAATGTGGGCAGCAGTCACCAGAAAATCACAATGTAGGCAGCAGACACTAGAAAAAAAAAATGCACCTGTGAAAATAAAACAATTCACTTACCTGACATAAGTCTTCTCCTCTCCCGGCATCTGGCTCGCAGCTCCCCGAGTCCTCCTGCAGCACATCTCCCGCGCTGACAGGCAGAGTGCAGGGCTACGGCAAGATGGCTGCCGAAGCCCTGTACTAGAGGCACAAATAGTCTCCAGTGTAGGGCTTCTTCGGCGGCCATCTTGCCGTAGCCCTGCTCTGCCTGCCGGAGACTATGCAGCCTGCTGGAGTGGGGCTGCGGGGAATGAACTGGTGCAGCGTCTATTAGACGCTGCGGCCAGTTGAGCACCTTGCTGGGGGGTCCAGAGCAGCGCTCCCCCCACGCACAGTGAGCGGGCCCCAGAGCAACCCCGGGCCCCCCTGCGGCTGAGGGGGTCGCATCCCCGGTAGGTACGCCGGTGCGTGCAGCAGTTCTTATGGTACTAACTCACCCTGATGGTGCAATGGTTGTGGAACCTGGTAAACCACATTGCACCATAAGGGCCTTTTCACACTAGAGCGTTTTGCCACGATTTCGGCAAAATGCTCAAACTCTAGCGCTTTTTAAAAGCGCTAGTGTAATAAATCCCTATGGGCCCGTTCTGACTTGGGTGATCGCCGCAAATCGCGAAACGCAAACGCGTCGCCTGCACCATTTTCAGGCGATTTCCCGGCGATCACGTTTCAGTGCTATAGAAGTGCTAAATGCGATCACGGAAAAATCGCAGCATTGTTCAGTGATTTTCCCCTGAAAAATCACTCACGCAAAACGCCGGCGCTTGCACTTTCAAGTGTGAATAGGCCCTAAGGGTGAGCTAACACAACATCAGTCGTTTGCCAGAGCTACCAGAAACTATGCAATGTGTGCTTGCTAGATTATAGCTCATGGACACACTGTACTAGCTTATCTTGAACGTTTCATGTGTGTCACTGTATGCAAACTACAAAGGCAATTGCATAATAACGGTCCCTACCAGTAATGAGTGCTGTTGTTGAGTCAGCATATATTTTATTTGTTTTTCACCTAGGCACTCCAGTCTCACTCACTTTGTTAATGCCTTGTTTAAACAGACACATTACAATTATAATTGTGTCTCCAGGATCCTCCAGGACATGAGCTTGCTTGCTCTGTAATGAAAATAAATAAGTAGTAATTTCTTAATTATCAGATGGTAAATGTGCTAAATACAACTAAAAATCTGACATGAAATGTTATTTTGTCTTTCTGAGTTCACTTATTGATTCACAAGTGTTATTTCAGCAACTATGCAAAATCCTAAAAATCTCCAGCTGCTCGTTTTATGTTCTCATAAAATATAATTATTTTAAGACCCTAGAAAGATCAGGTGCTAATGTAAAATGGAAGTGTTAATGAAAGTAGCATTCTAAAGACCAGAATAAACATTTAATTTTACGATCTCAGTATGAGCAGGTCACCTAATGCTGGGCATACGCTGCTAGGTTTGTGCCAGATCACTAGGAGGGGAGATGAGTTTTATGCATTAGGTGGGGAGGTTGGGGTAGTTTTAGGAACTAGGAGGTTGGATTCATTTTAGGAATTTGTTGGAGGGATGGGGGGGGGGGGGGGGTCATTTTAGACACCAGGGGGAGGATTCAAGTGAGAATGAGCACCTCATTTGTCTATAATAAAATATTGGTAATTTTAAATGTATTTTTCACTCCTGTGCACCCAACTCATGCAATGGCGGTATTGTACGTATACCCTCAGCTGCAGCTAAGTTTGTACTGCTCGATGCAGTGCAGAACTGTGCAGGCCATTGATTGTGGGCCACTATTGCCAGCTCTTTCAGGTAAAAAATGGCCCTCACAGATCAACATTTGATGGCACAGCAAGTGGGGGTGTCATGTGATCGCCACTGTTTTTCTACAAAATAAAGACATTTGTAATAACAATTTTTACATAATTTACATGACTAAAAAGAAGAGTTTAGTTTGAACAAAAGGATTATCGGACAAAGTCTACAAGCTGTTTACATAGTTTTACAACAATGGACCATGGGGGAGCATGCTTGATGGAGGTGCTTGAGGAGCTCAAATGAATAAAGAAAAAAAAGGGCATTCATGTATTAGGAAAAAGCTATACAAGTTAGAAGCTTTCTCCAGTTTCTCTTACTACAATTTGTCAATTTCAAGTATACCAAACAAATGAGCACAGGTATATTTTTTCCAAAGACTAATAAAAGTTAATGTCTCATGCTGTCAGCTAGGCACTATAAAAAATACATTTGAATATGGCGTGTGCAAATTTGGGCACAGGGAGAATCTTTAGGTAATCTAAATATATAAATCTATAAAAAATATATTCCCCTACTGATTACCTAATTTCTTCCTTCCCAGAGTAATTTGGGGTCCGGCCATTGCTGGCACCCAGTTTACAATGTTTTTAATCTTAATTTGGGCTCTGGCTGTTACCGATGCCCAAATTACAGTGAGTGCCACCATATCTGCTATAGCCGTAACTACCATTACAGCCTATGGCGGCACCCAAATTGTCGATGTGGCACCCAAATTAGCTGTCTCAACTATAAATACTGCAAAATGTGCTTCAACTACATACTACATACTCCTGAATGCATTTAATTTTACATAGAGAAATATTGATCAAGCTGTCATATTATCACTAGCCAATCAGAGTGCTCCATTATCACTATCATTATAGTCTACTTTGACTGACTTCAGACATGGGCTACTACTAGCAGACCAGTCCTCATAGTCACATAGCATGCAATAACAGAACGTTAAGTCACAATCTCCCAGCATGGGAACCTAGCTGTTAGACTGATGATAACCACTATAAGAAGCAGGTAAGTAAATCTTAGAAAAATACTGCAATGACAATTTATAGTGATGGCTGAAAAATTGTCACAATTAGTTTCACCCAGGAGGTGGAAGCTGAGCATTCAGTAATTAACCCATCTGCTAGTTAAATGGATGGATCAACTGCTACAAGCGCTGATTTGCTAATACCTGCTTTGACCCTCTCCTGGGGTTAATGAGCATATTAGGAACATGTTTTGTTTATCACCAGTGACCTTTAAGTGTCCTTGCATTGCAATTACAGTAAAGTGCTAGGGACTAACTCAGCCCTATAGAAATACAAAATAAATAAATACATTACAGGACCTTAATATCTATTTTTAACAAAGTGAGTAAATAAAGGAAACATGCTACATAGTAAATAAAAGTTGAAAAAAAAAACATGCCATCAGATTTAATGAATGATTCATTTTACACATTTTTTTAGTGCTGACTGAACAAAACACTGTAGGCCTGATTTAACAAAATTAAATAAATGTACAAGAAAAATCTCAATCACAGATTTACTAAAAAAGATCAGGTGGCACTTGTGCTCCTGATGGCAGATCGGGAAGTCGCCATGTAATTTCCAGACATTGCAACGCGGGAAGCATTGGCTACAGTGATTACCAACTGAAGAGCTGGCAGTAATGTTTATAAATGATCCCAGCGAGTTGTAATATGTTTTATATATTTTCAGTTCTAAGATATATGTAAATAACATAAACAGTGCATACCCCCTCTCACCCCCAGCATTCTTGCTCTGCCTATTCTCCATGGAGTACCTATGCACTGCAATCTAATATTTAGAAACGTTATACTGTATGTGCACATGCACCAAAAAAAGAAACACTTTTGTGAAAAAAAAAATCATAATTAGAGGAAAACATCTTCTGTAAAACCACTTGTTCACCATGTATAGGTACAAGGGTGTTGAGGGGTGAGAAAAGGAATGTGCCTGCGCAGTTTCATGGAGCCACTCATGCATGGAGAAAAAATCCAAGCGTGAGTTGTTCCATGCTACTGCACAGGCACGGGCTGTGCTTTGCACCTGCACAGTGTGGCCACCCTCGTACTTGGAGGGGAGAGCATCCACGAGCAACCTTCAACTTTAAAGGGTCACTTAAACTGAACCTCCAGACTAAAAATCTACTCAGCAGCACTGAAAAGGCTTGGTGTTTCTTTAACAGTTTCACAGCATCAGAACTTTGTTTTTCTTATAGAAGTCTCATTTTTAGCTGCATTTTTTAGCTAAGCTCCTCCCCATCAAAGAAAACTGCCCGGGCTTTTTTCCCCTGATGCTGTGCAAAGCATGATGGGATTTCCTATGTTGTTATTCACATTGCCTAGCAACTGGGAGGGGTGATCAGGACACAGGACAGTTGGAACTGCTTCTCATGCTCCCTGTCACCTCCTTTCAACCAAAAAAGATGGCTGCCATCATGAAATCACAAACCTTTGCCTATTCTTTTAAAACAGGGTGGGTAAGAGATTATATTACCTATCTATTTTAATTAACATAAGTAATGTAACTTAATGACAGTATGTTTGTTTAGGCTGAAGTTCCTCATTAAGGCTATAAAGAAAAATGAGTTTTACTCACCTGGGGCTTCCACCAGGCCCCTGTAGCTGTCCGGTGCTTACGCAGTCTCGCTCAGACCTCCCGACCCCACCTGCAGCTACTTCCGTTTTTCGGTGACAGGCTCCGACATACCTGGGAACGCGAGTGATTCTTCGTTTTCCTGGCCGCAATAGCGCCCTCTATACTGCTATTGTGGCCAGGAACATAAAGAATCACTCGCGTTCCCAGGCCTGTTGCCGAAAACCGAAGTAGCTGCCGGCGGAGCCAGGAGATCTGAGCGAGACTGCGTGGGCACCGGACAGCTGCAGGGGGCTGGTGGAAGCCTCATGTGAGTACAACTCATTTTTTATAGCCTTAAGCGTCCCTTTAATGGAACACAAAGATAGAGACACCGAGAGCCCAACATAGTGTAGTATGTACTAGTAAATGGGTATGTAGAGGTAAGTATGCAGATATACTCACAAACATGGGTTACCGTCTAGGTAACCACTATCTCAGCAGGTGGGGAGATTAGACCTGTCCCCACTCGAGATTAAGAAGTTGCTCTCTGTAGATAGGAAATAAGGGGCAACACCCCTCCACCAAGCGTGGACACAGGAATTATAAATGCAGACAGAGGTGCCAAAAGAGTAAAATTATTAAAACATTAAAATAAGAGGAGGCAGCGGACTTACATCCTCCAACAGACACACAAAAATGGTTGTATATATTCAAAACAACAAGGAATGTATTTGTATACTACAGAAAGTGCAAGTGCAACACGTTTCACAGGCATCTCCTGCTTCATCAGGCAAAAAAAATTGGAGCATATACTATAGGACAGAAAAGCTTGCTCAGTATGACATGTATGGTACAGACAGATGACACAATATATTAAGTGTCTTTTTAGTTTTTACGTATTTACAATATCATAAATTCATCAATTTTATGGACAAGAAGGGTAAATTAAGGGGGGGGGGGAGAAGGGAGGTGTTCTAGGTTTAAATAAATGAAGGAGAAATCTGGACTGTGGAGGAACAATAAGGGGGAGGGGGGTGTAGAGGGAGGGGGTGGGAGGGGAGGAGTAAGATGGAGCACTGGGGAAGTGCAAAAAAATGTGTGAGGAAACGCGGAAAAGCCGCCGTCTCTCGAGGTGAGGCGGCTGTTTCCGCGTCCAGCATGGCGTCACAACGCGGAAAAAACGCCGCATGCCGCATGGGCAGTGCGGCGGAATCCGCATTGGTAACGGCGGAATCCGCATCAGAGGCGGCCCCCGCATTAGATTCATTGCATGACAGTACTGGTGTGGCTGGGACTGATAGTCCACCAAGATTCAGACTTACACGCGCGCGAGCACAGAGGCAGAGTTTAAATAGCAGTTAGAAGGGTGTCGGCTGACCAGCTGGGTCAGCTGACAAATTCCACTGCTCCCATTGGACCAGCAATTAGGGAGGTCCTGGAAAGGTCCTAGAGTATATATACTGCTGGTTGTTCACTTGCTCTTTGTCTGGCGTGCGATCACACATGTGGGAGCACCCAGATCCGTAGTCAGATCCGTAAGTGTGCCGGGACCAGCTGGAGCTGTAATCCTACACTTAGCTAGATTCTGTTGATAGCTAAAGTACTAGTTTGATTGTGATTATCTGTTATGACTTTTGCCTGCCTTGACCACCCTTCTGAACTCTGATCTTGTACCTCGTTATTTCTGATACTCTGTTGCCGAACCCCGGCTCGTTCCTTGACTCTGCTTCTGCCTCCTGATTTTGTACCCCGATATATCTGATACCCCGTTGCTGAACCCTGCCTGTACTTTGACTCCGCCTTTGCCTCCTGATCTTGTACTTTATCTGTCTGTGTGTGTACGACCTGGCTTGTCCGACCTCGAGAACCGACCTTACCGTTAGAGGCGGTTCCTCGCTCTGTTAGCGATCCTCCCTCCTGAGGGTCACTTTCAGATATACCTTCCTACTGTCAGTGTGACTCCTCCCGTCTTGGAGAGCTCAGGTCTGCGGAAGGAATCTGTGCAGTACTCCTTGCTGCATTGAGGCCTTGTCCTCTAAGTGTTACTGTTACACTAAACACTACACTCTACTCAGGTGAACAGAGGTTAGTTTGTATATCGGATTATTGGTGAGACTGCAGATCACTTATAATCTGGTATATATCTGTATTTCCGGTGATACTGCAGATCACCGGTAATCAGATACTCTCTGCACCCACCGATCGTTACAGAACGCCAGACCAAAATACAAAATGGACGCAAACACTGATTGTCTGGGTGTACTTGCCGCTTCGGTGGACAACATCAATCAAGTACTGGGCACTCACATAACTCTTATTGATGCCCTATCAGGGTCTGTACAAACCCTCCAGACATCAGTGGATCATGTGCGATCCTCTCCTAGCTCTGACATACGTATGCCTGTACCTGAAAGCTTTTCCGGCCACAGATCTGACTTCCGGAATTTTAGGAGTAGGGTGTTGTCCTATTTTGAGTTGAGACCCCAATCTTCGGGTACTGAGACCCAGAGGGTCACGTTTATTAAAACTTTGTTGTCCGGCGACTCCCAGTCTTGGGCGTATAGCCTGCTCGCCGGAGACAAAGCTCTTACCTCTGTAGAGGAATTTTTTAAAGCTATGGCAGTAATTTACGACGATCCGGACCTTGCCTCGACTTCTGAGCGGAAGCTCAAGCTTTTGCGTCAAGGCGAAGGTCCGGTCGAAGATTACGCGGCCGAGTTTAGGAGGTGGTCAGTTACGGCCAGGTGGGACACCTATGCCCTATTAGATCATTTCTTGTCAGGGCTGTCCGATGAGGTCTCTGATTTGATGTTAAGCCAGCCCGAGCCCAGAACAGTCGATGAGGCCATCTCAGCAGCCATCCGAATCGACCGCAGGCTGCGCTACCAAAAACAGACCAGGGGTAGTTCCCGTCTCAGAGGGGTATCTTACACCACGGTCCCAGTGACTCCACCTCCTACTATTTCACCTTCTCCCGTCTTGCCTCCTTCCGAGCTGATGCAGATTGCTCGGTCAAAATTAACCCAGGTAGAGCGAAGACGGAGAATGACCGAACAGCTGTGTTTGTACTGCGGTGAAGGGGGGCATATAGTACAGAACTGCCCCAATAAGCCGGGAAAACGCTACCGCTTAGGAGTGGTGGGGGGTAACACCCTGGGCGTCCGACTTTTACCCCTAGAAGAAAAACGATTGCTTCTTCCCTGTACCGTTACGTGGGAAGATAAGACTGAGGTCACGGAAGCCTTTATCGATTCAGGCTCCGCGGCAAATTTTATGGATTTTGAGTTTGCTAAGAGATTGTGTATTCCGCTCACACCAGTACAACCACCCATCCAGGTTACGGCAGTGGATGACTCTCCTCTGCAAGGGAATCACCCACTGTCTCAGACACCAGAGGTGGGGGTCACCATAGGGGTACTGCACTGGGAAAAGTTACAGTTCTTTGTGTTGCATATGACAACCTCCACCATTATACTCGGCATGCCATGGTTGCACCTTCATTCTCCACACATTGATTGGGCCACCGGCCAACTAATTTCTTGGTCAGCACACTGCTTTCAGCGATGTTTAGGGAAGGTGACATTGGGCCAAACCAGGGTTCATGTACAGGGGGTACCTGAGCAATATGTGGAATATTCTGATGTATTCTGTCCCAAGGCTGCAGACAAGTTACCCCCACATCGCCCTTTCGATTGCCCCATTGATATACGTTCAGGTTGTATGCCCCCTCGGGGTCATTTGTACAATTTATCTGGGCCAGAGAAATTGGCTATGCAGGAATATATCCGTGACAATTTAGCCAAAGGCTTCATCCGGCCGTCCCGATCGCCTGCTGGAGCAGGTTTCTTTTTCGTTAAAAAGAAAGACGAGGGCCTGCGGCCCTGTATTGATTACCGGGGACTAAATAAGATCACGGTAAAGAATCGCTATCCGTTACCCCTGATAGACGATTTATTTACGCAGGTCACCGATGCTAAGATCTTCTCAAAGCTGCATTTACGGGGCGCGTACAACCTGGTGCGCATTAGAAAGGGCGATGAGTGGAAAACGGCCTTTAACACGCCAGACGGGCATTACGAGTATCTGGTGATGCCCTTTGGGTTATGTAATGCCCCGGCCGTTTTCCAGGAACTCATCAACGAGGTCTTCAGAGAGGTGTTGGGGAGATTTGTGCTGGTCTATCTAGACGATATACTTGTTTTCTCCAACAACCTCTCTGAGCACAGAATGCATGTGAAATTTGTACTCAACAAATTAAGATAAAACTCACTCTACGCTAAGATGGAGAAGTGTATTTTTGAAGTCACATCTGTCGCCTTTCTGGGGTACGTAATTTCCACCATGGGCCTGTCTATGGACCCCGCCAAAGTCTCCGCTGTTTTGGAATGGCCTCAGCCGGTTGGGTTGAAGTCTTTACAGCGGTTTTTAGGCTTTGCGAATTATTATAGAAGGTTCATAAAGGGGTATTCCACGGTTATCGCACCCCTCACCTGTCTTACGAAAAAAGGGGCAGATACCGCCCACTGGTCTCCTGATGCATTAAGTGCTTTCTCCACTTTAAAAGATTTGTTTTGTTCCGCACCCATCCTGAGACATGTAGACACCTCTTATCCTTTTATTGTTGAGGTAGACGCCTCGGAGGTTGGGGTAGGGGCTGTGCTGTCTCAGCGGTCAGGCTTGCAGGGAAGGCTACACCCTTGTGCGTATTTCTCTCGTAGGTTCTCTCCGGCAGAGAGAAACTACGATATAGGCAACAGAGAGCTCTTAGCCATTAAACTTGCCTTTGAGGAGTGGCGTCACTGGCTGGAAGGAGCAGAACATACAATTACTGTATACACGGATCACAAGAATCTAGAATACATCGAGGGGGCTAAGAGATTAAGTCCCCGTCAGGCTCGATGGTCTTTGTTTTTTTCGAGGTTCAGGTTCATAATTACGTATACCCCGGGTAGCAAGAACATTAAGGCAGATGCCCTGTCCAGATGCTTTGAGTTGGAGACAGCACAGCCTTCTGCCCCAGAGACCATTGTCCCACAAAATTTGGTGCTGGCCGTAACAGAGACTTGGGAAGATTGGACAGAGACCTTGAGTCCTTTTCAGCAGGATGTCCCTGAGGGGAAGCCTGAGGGGGTTTTATTTGTGCCTCTGCCATTCCGTCTCCGGGTGCTACAGATATTCCATTCACACAAGAATGCAGGACATCCTGGGGCATCTAGAACGCAGGATCTTGTGGCCAGGTGCGCTTGGTGGCCGTCTCTGGCAGCCGACTGCAAAGAATTTGTTAAGGATTGTGCGGTATGTGCTAAAAGCAAACCCTCCCGGCTGGCACCTGTAGGGAGGTTGCAGCCTTTACCCACCCCGAGTGAACCATGGACCAACTTGTCCATGGATTTTGTGGGTGAGCTTCCCAGATCAGAGGGCATGTCGGTCATTTGGGTGGTAGTCGACCGCTTCAGCAAGATGGCCCATTTTGTGCCCTTGAAAGGACTCCCCTCGGCCCAGGAATTGGCAGACTTGTTTATCAAACACGTGTTCCGGTTGCACGGCATTCCGGAAAACATAGTGTCCGATCGGGGAGTCCAATTCGTATCTAAATTCTGGAGGGCATTCTGTCATCAAATGGGCATGAAGCTGTCGTTTTCATCGGGCTACCACCCACAGACCAACGGTCAGACGGAGAGGGTCAACCAGTCGTTAGAGCAGTTTTTGAGATGCTACGTTGCAGAGGCGCAGAATGACTGGGTCAAATTTCTGCCCTTTGCAGAATTTGCACAAAACAATTTGAAAAGTTCTTCCACTGGATTTTCTCCGTTCCAGGTTGTGTCTGGAAGATTGCCCAAATTTTCACCGTTACCAGTGGCCTCCACTCCGTTTCCAGCTCTGGAGGCTTGGCAAAGGTCTTTTAAAGACATTTGGCGGACGGTGAGAGACAGTTTGGAAAAGGCGTTTCTGAGTCAGAAGGGTCAAGCTGACAAGAAACGGTCTTTGGAGTGGAGATTCCAACCAGGAGACTTGGTTTGGGTATCCACACGTCACTTGGCCCTGAAACAGCCCTCAGACAAGTTGGGTCCCAGGTTTCCCGATAGCCAGAAGGATCAACAACGTCACTTACGCTGTTGATCTTCCCGCCAGCATGCGTGGGGTAAGGTCCTTCCACGTATCCCTGCTTAAGCCAGCAGTCCATGTGGGTCCCACTCCTCCTCCTCCTGTGTTGGTGGATGACCAACCTGAGTACGAGGTAGAAAAGATTTTAGATTCACGCGTTGTACAAAACTCGGTACAATATCTCGTACATTGGAAAGGGTACGGCATTGAGGAGAGACAATGGGTACCGGTGAGTCGCATGCATGCGGACGAATTAAGGAGGGAATTTCACGCCTTACATCCCGAGAAACCTGGTAGGAGTTGTCCGGAGTCCACTCCTCGGGAGGGGGGTACTGTGAGGAAACGCGGAAAAGCCGCCGTCTCTCGAGGTGAGGCGGCTGTTTCCGCGTCCAGCATGGCGTCACAACGCGGAAAAAACGCCGCATGCCGCATGGGCAGTGCGGCGGAATCCGCATTGGTAACGGCGGAATCCGCATCAGAGGCGGCCCCCGCATTAGATTCATTGCATGACAGTACTGGTGTGGCTGGGACTGATAGTCCACCAAGATTCAGACTTACACGCACGCGAGCACAGAGGCAGAGTTTAAATAGCAGTTAGAAGGGTGTCGGCTGACCAGCTGGGTCAGCTGACAAATTCCACTGCTCCCATTGGACCAGCAATTAGGGAGGTCCTGGAAAGGTCCTAGAGTATATATACTGCTGGTTGTTCACTTGCTCTTTGTCTGGCGTGCGATCACACATGTGGGAGCACCCAGATCCGTAGTCAGATCCGTAAGTGTGCCGGGACCAGCTGGAGCTGTAATCCTACACTTAGCTAGATTCTGTTGATAGCTAAAGTACTAGTTTGATTGTGATTATCTGTTATGACTTTTGCCTGCCTTGACCACCCTTCTGAACTCTGATCTTGTACCTCGTTATTTCTGATACTCTGTTGCCGAACCCCGGCTCGTTCCTTGACTTTGCTTCTGCCTCCTGATTTTGTACCCCGATATATCTGATACCCCGTTGCTGAACCCTGCCTGTACTTTGACTCCGCCTTTGCCTCCTGATCTTGTACTTTATCTGTCTGTGTGTGTACGACCTGGCTTGTCCGACCTCGAGAACCGACCTTACCGTTAGAGGCGGTTCCTCGCTCTGTTAGCGATCCTCCCTCCTGAGGGTCACTTTCAGATATACCTTCTTACTGTCAGTCTGACTCCTCCCGTCTTGGAGAGCTCAGGTCTGCGGAAGGAATCTGTGCAGTACTCCTTGCTGCATTGAGGCCTTGTCCTCTAAGTGTTACTGTTACACTAAACACTACACTCTACTCAGGTGAACAGAGGTTAGTTTGTATATCGGATTATCGGTGAGACTGCAGATCACTTATAATCTGGTATATATCTGTATTTCCGGTGATACTGCAGATCACCGGTAATCAGATACTCTCTGCACCCACCGATCGTTACAAAATGGTATATAAATGTATGTATGCAACAAGACACAGGTACTAAAATTCAATTTTATAAATAACCAAAAGAAGTCTTACCTCATACAAGTATGGTTCAAAGCTCAGCGCCTCTGTGACAACCATTCACAGTTGGCACTTTTTATATGCATGAGGAGTCCAATTAAGGACCTCTCTCCCACTGCTCATTAGGCTTGCCCCCACCTTCAAAAAAGCACTCAAAAGGAGGCCTACATCAACTCAACACTGCCCTAACCCTCTCTGCCAAGAATTTCTTGATGCACCCCCTCCTTTCGTGTCACCAACCCCTCCCTTTAGATTGTAAGCCTTTGGCAGGGCCCTCTCCCCTTGTGTATCATACTTGACTGTGTGCACTTTACCCAGAATTATGGAACTTGTATTTTTACCACTACCACTTCAGTGTATGATCTGACATTGTATTACTATCTGCATTGTGTTGTGTATCTTATTGCTTATTACCTGTATTGTTGTATCTATTGTCTATTACCTGTATTGTTCTGTCACCCCTGTTATCATTGTCTGTAATCCTATTTATTGTACAGCGCTGCATAATATGTTGGCGCTATATAAATCTAATAAATAATAATAATAATTAGCCAATAGGGTCTCACTCAAAAATGGTTGTCATAAAAGAGCGCCCAGAATGGGCCGTCTGTAGCTAGCATCGCTTTAGTCACGTCATGCGCATGCATATTTTACATGAAAAAGTAGTTTCAGCATTTTTTATTGTGGGCGGAAGTGCCCATACGTGAAATAGTGCATTGTGCGTATGCGTAATAAAGGACGCGTGCGCACACGTTCAAGTAAGGCAGAGGAAAGCATACGTAAGTATTGACACATGTGCCATGTGTTTTTTGTTTCGGTAAACGTCATATTGAGTTAGGGCATGCCAGTATATGGCAGCGTGCCCTAGCGTAAGTGTTGAAGCATATGCACACGTGCTGGCGCCATCTAGGGGTTGTTCATATATACAACTTTGCCTGGAAAGCAGTTTTTTTTCCCATTGCATTGTAGCTGGCAAAGATATAGTAAACATAAGACAAAATAAGATCAAAATAAGTGAGTACACAAGCACATATGCATGCATGCTGGCGCCATCTAGAGGTTATTTATATAAACAACTGCTTTCCTGGCACTTTTACATATATGAAGATCCCCAGATGGCGCTAGCATGCGTGCATATGTACTTGTGTACTCGTTTACCACTGCTCCATCTTACTCCCCCCTCCCTCTGCTCCTAACCTTCCTCTGCCCCCCCCCCCCCCCCATTGTTGCTCCACAGTCCAGATTTCTCCTTCACTTATTTCAACCTAGGACACCTCCCTCCCCCCCCCCCACCTTAATTTTCTCTTCTTTTCTATAAAATTGATGAATTTATGGTATTGTAAAAATGTAAAAACTAAAAAGACACTTAATATATTGTGTCATCTGTCTGTACCATACATGTCATACTGAGCCACCTTTTCTGTCCTACAGTATTTGCTCCAATTTTTATTGCTTGATGAAGCAGGAGATGCCTGCAAAACGTGTTGCACTTGCACTTTCTGGAGTATACAAATAAATTCCTTGTTGTTTTGAATATATACAACCATTTTTGTGTGTCTGCTTGGAGGAGGTAAGTCCATCTCTACCTCCTCTTATTTTAACGTTTTTAGTAATTTTACTCTTTTGGCGCCCCTGTCTGCGTTTATAATTCAACTTTAATGTCAAAGATTGTTTAGAGCACAGGTGTCAAACACAAGGCCTGAGGGCCGAATCTGGCCCCCCCACACCATTTTCTACGGCCCTCAAAAGCTTCACATTTGCATGATTGTAGGCAGTAAAAGAAAGGAGAAAATTAACACTTGCTTTATACTTGTGTCTGAATTTGCAGTCTATGACATTTCCATGGAGATTTCAGGCCACTGCAGATGTACGTACACGCACATAATTTTTTGACTTGGGCACATGTTTACCATTTTATCTTTTTTCAATAATTTTCTAGTAGAGTAAGGCCTCATTCACAACTAAAAGCGAAAATGCAAACGAAGTATTTTGTGTTTTTGTGCGCTGGTTTTTTTCCCCTTCCGGCACTCTACTGCATGCTGCGTTTTTTGAAAAAGCTCTTTTCTAAGCGCTTTGCCATAGCGGTTTTGAGATTCACTCCCTGATGCAAGTCAGGAAGTGAACTCTTTGACCCGGAAAAGAATAAATACAATGTATTTATTCTAAAAAATGCAATCGCTGCATAAAGTGGTTTTGTGAGCATTTTGCGCTCTTCCTATACCTTCCATTATAACAAAAATGCCCCAAAAATGGTACAGGCACTGCTTTGCTGAACGCACAGTGCACAAACTGCACTTATATGAACCTTCTCATAGAGATTCATTGCACAAGCATTTTGTGGGCGATTTTAAAAATCGTCTGCGCTTGAAAAAAGGCTGAAAATGCCCCTAGTGTGAACCAGCCCTGACAATATATTTAAGTAACAGTGCCCATTCTTAGTTTATTTTTAGTTTTATTCTCTTAATACTTGCACCCTCCCCATCTACTGTTGGGATTTATTGCATAGGTCTACTGTTTGCGCATGCATTTAAAAGCATGAAGTCTTTGCCCTTCCTGACCATAAGCATTCTTTTTAAGCGAGGTAGCTGTTAGTGGTGTGGAGCTGCTACCACCTCCACTGGCCTAGGTATCCCACAATATGTATGTGGCATCAGTTTTGCTGTGAGCAGATTTGGGGAATATAGTATACAGCACAGGCTGCCATTGGCACCTTTCTTTTACTGCAGATGACAGCACGCTGCCTTCCTATTCATACCAATGCAGGGGCCCCATTCACATATTGCAAACAACGTTTTGACAGTGCCCACCGGAGACCTCCCCCACATCATTTTAAAGAATAACTTGGCCCACAACTAAAACTGTGTTTTAGATTTTGTTCTCTTATGTGATTGAGTTTGACACCTCTGGTTTAGAGGATCCTGGTGCAAAGCGGGATGGGGCATGGGATGATCAGGGAAGTCTCTGGTGCATCCAGGGGCTTTCCTTTCCTGAGGTAAGTATCTAACTTTTTTTTAAAGATTAAAGTGTGCCAGAGATGTCGCATTAAAAAGGTTTTTTACTTACCCGGGGATTCCTCCAGCCCCATAAGCACATATGCGACCCTCACCGTCCTCCTGCGGTCCTCCGTTTATCTGCAATCAGCCCTGGTATCTGGCTCAGTGACGTCAGGAGGTTCCGCGCATGCGTAGAAGACCCAGACTGGAGCCGACTGAGACAGTTACCGGAGCTGATGGCGGATGGGGACGCATGGCAGATGGAAGGGAGGACCGCAGGAGGACAGCGAGGGACGCATCCATGCTTATGGGGCTGGAGGAAGCCCATGTAAGTAAAAAATCTTTGTAATGCGACATCTCTGGTTTTCTTTAAAGGTGTACTTTATTAAAGGTAAAGTGGGTTATTCATAGCAATTTCTGTTCAAGTACTGTTAGTTTAAACTCCGAGTCCAGGGAAAAATCAAAATATGTTTATGGATGTCGTATCCACATGTATATTGCAGCATATCTGTTTATGCTGGTCAAATGTTTTCAGGCTTTCAGACATAGCTGAAAAATAACACAATATTAAAAACTCCAATCAGTCCTCTCCAGTATAAAAATGCAAAGCCATCTCTATCTTTACTCAAGAAGAAACAGATTATTTGTCATGAAATATTAATTTACTGCTCAAGATAGTTTCTCTTCTATTTATTTGCATGCATAGAATGAAATTCTCATCAGTTTTGTACTGCATTTATACACATAGCCCAGAAATATCATCAATCAACCTCTCTGTCCATGTGACAGTTCTTTTATAGCCGCCTTCCATGTACTGAGAGATTTACAAGAGCAGAATAATGACATTATTATGTACTTGTGCTAGCAGCAAATGGACATGGAATGTCCATAAAATTGTTTAGGATTAGGAAGGCCCTGGTGATTTTATGGAAGCATTCCTAGACCAAAGATTAAGGACACGCTCGCTTAAACTATACGTTGCGTAAGGTAGAGCATTGCATAGCAACGACCACCACAAAGATTGCTATGTGCAGTGATTGAAGCCCCATTCAGGTCAAGTGACGGGAAACGGGTGTCACATTGGACAGGAATGCAGTGAAATGCTTGGAATGCACCATCCCAGCCATATCTCCATCCAGATAAAACATTATTCCATATACTAGCTACCTACTCCAACATAAACCACCCTAACAAAATACTATTCCAACTCCATGCACTACCAATCCCTTCCCAAAAATTACCAGCCGCTAACATAACACTCAACTATATAATCCCCCAATGTAAATGTTCTTTCTCTAGAACCTCTAGAGTGGTTCCAGGAATACAAAATGTTGAAAAGCTTGATGGTGTTTCTAATGCTTCCTCACTCTCTAAAAGAAGATTCAGCCTATTGCTGTTTCCATCCCCGGTGTAAAGTTTTACCCTTGCCAAACTCAACACTCCATCCTCCAGTCCCAGTGTCAGCGGGCTTCTATGTGTGAACGTGTAGCTGGCCATGGTCTTATGTCTATGGACAGAGGTGTGAGCACACTTATGCATCACAGCACTTCTTTTCGCGTGTGCATGTTCCGAATTTAGCACACTATTTGCATGGCACACAGAAATCACCTTCAATCTGCCTCTCCCTCTGTCAGTTTAATTGGATAAGCCTGACTGTAGCTGTTGATACCCAGGGAAGGTGCTTCCATTGGGGAAAACTGGGCAATTGCCCAGGGCCCCCAACCAGGCTGACGGGTCCCCTCAGGTCTCCCCCTAAGTGTATAGTGGAAATCAATTTGAGTATGGTTGGTGGGAGTGGCCAGCTGTTGGGCAGTAGGCAGGAAGTTATTCTTCCTACCGTACCTACTCTACCATCAACACTACTCTACCATCTTACCCTCTGCCCTTATCCCCAACTTTGTTACCACCCACACTTTTTGTATTGTTACCCTGATCCTTTCTCTCCTACCAGTCTGGCTATTCACAGTATGTGTTTATCCTCTGTCCCCTTCATCACCTGTCCTACTACACACACTATGTGCTTACCTCTTACCCCCTTCTCTACCTATGTTACCACCCACACTTTTTGTGCTTACCATTTATCCTCCTCCTCTACCTGTCCTATAACCTACACTATGTGTTTTCTCCCTTCTTACCTCTCCTACCAGTTCTACCACTTGCAATATTTGCTATCCCATCCCCATGCTTTCCTTCACTACCTGTTCACTACCTGCCCTGCTACCCACTACCATTGCTAATCTCCTGCCCCCTTTCATCAACTGTGTTACACACTTTTTGTATATAGCCCCGTCCCCCTCTTCTCACATAACCCCCTATTCTACTCTAATAACCCCTCTTACTAATGTGTCTTCCCATACACTATCCACCAATTGTGTTGCAACATTGTAAGTTAACATATTGTTCCAATGCATGTTTACTTCCATAATGTGGTAAAAGTGCTGGAGGTGTAATACTTACATTATTACATACACATGTACTGTTTTCCATTCTAGCTCTGCCACACTCTGTTGGCCTGTTGGTGCTGTGAAAGCAAATATGAACCTCCTGTAGTCCCCCACTACTTTCCTCTACTTCATTGACACACCATGGCCCACTCCTTTCCCAAATACAATCACTGCCCTGACATTCAATGGAGAGATGTCCAGCACTGTGCTTTGCTACGAAAACACTTTATTCCTTATGGCATAGTCACAGTAATACTACGTACATAAAAGGTGTGGACCTACCTGGTCTCTGTGGTGAGGCTGTGGGGCAGCATGGGAGCAGCGGCTTTCCTGGCCATACTTTTTCAAAATAAGCATCTTCAGAGGCTTTGTGGATGCCGATACTTCCCGGTCTGGGGTTTAAATAAGATAGGGTACGCCCTCTTGTGCAATGCCAGCCCTTTGGCATCCCAACACAGCAGCACTTCCTGGATGTGCCTCACATGTGACATATCTCCCCCGCTGTGGAGGTTGGCTGCATTCCACTGCTGGTAACATCAACAGTATGCAGGCAGCATCAGCTACAAAATGAAAGGGTGCAGTGCACACCCTGACCACTAGATTGCCTGTGCCTAGAAATGACCCAGAGAAGAAGAGGGGCACATGAAGGAATACATACCTTACATTAGTTAAATGGAAAGAGATGCACATTTGATGGATGCTGGCAAATTGTATATTAAAGAACACCTGAGGTGAGAGGCATATGGTGGCTGACATATTTATTTCCTTTTAAAAAATACTAGTTGCCTGGCTGCCCTGCTGGCTGATATTTGATACATCAGTAGTGTTTGAATCACCCACTTGACACAAGCAAGCTAATCGGGTCAGACTTCAGTCAAAACATCTGATCTAAATGCTTGTTCAGGGTCTATGGCTAATAGTACAGTATGAGAGGCAGATGATCAGCAGGAAAGCCATGCAATTTGCATTGTTTAAAAGGAAATAAATATGTTAGCCTCCAGAAAAATTTAACCAATAAATCATACACATATGGAAAATTTGGAAAAAAATTGTTTTTGGCTTTTTTGTCTTTATGAAAAATACAATCGAACATTTCTATAGAAAGAAAATGAAAAATGATCAATTTAGATGAATCGTGTATGGAAACCTTTACAGTAGATCCATTTGGTCAGAGATCTGCCTTCCAATAAGTGTTTGGGCTTATGGAGGAAACTGCACTCCGAGCAGGTAGTGTTCATAGTGAGAGTCAAAACTTTGCCCCTACAGCTGCAAAGCAAGGATGCTAACCTCCTCTCAGTTTTCAACAGTGTCTGCATCCTACAATGCTGCTCCCCCCTCTCCATCCCTATCTGAGGGCAGGCAGAACTGATGAAGGTGAGTACTTCTCCCCAGTTCTTCAATTACATGTACTTTCAGAACTGCAATTAGTCTTGATATTTCCCTCTGTAACACTGAAATTGCCTAATGCACTGCAAATAGCAATGATTTACAGCAGGCCATGGCAACAAATCAGAAATCAACACAGCTGAAAGCTGATTTCTGCACATCAAAAGAATGAATGCTCTTACCAAATACTAATATTAAACTGAGACTTAGATAGACCTCAAATTAATGATGTGCTTCCTTCCTGCTAAATACCTTTTCCTTATTTTGTGGTAGAAATAGGTTGTTAGAAAACATAAATAACTAGATGAAAAAGACAACAATAAATACAACTTGTTTGCAAAGCTGTCAAGATCTCGTTCTATGATGATTACACATGATACTACTTTCACTGCAAAGCTGTCATTTTACAAATCTTACGTTTGCTAATTTATACGAACAACCATTTATTTATTGTATTTATAAAGCGACAACATATTACGCATCGCTGACAAAGGAAATCTTATGAGAAAATCAGTTGACCAGTCTGGACCCCTTTGGTTGATCATTACTATTCTCCTGAGAGAAGATGTTAGATGTGGGATGTGCCTAAACTGTAGAAGAACAAATAATCCAGGTAGAATAGTGGAGATTGAAACATCAGACTCAGTGAAATATAAAATTCAGGACCCCATAACATGTACGACCTGTGGGGTCATTTATTGTATACAATGCCCCTGTCAAAAGAGATACATTGGGAGAACCAAGAGATCCCTCCTGAGGAGGGTAGGAGAACACTTTAACAACATTGAGAATAGAAATGAAGGACACCCCCTTTCTAAACACTATAAAGAAAAACATGAGGGAAGAGTGAGAGGGACCCTATTTTTTGGACTTGAGGTTGTGGAACAAAGTGGGAGAGGGGGGAACTATATAGAAAAAATGTCAAGAAATGAATCGAAATGGATCTTTCAGTTGGATACATTAGCTCCGAGGGGATTAAATAGTGAAATGGAGTTATTTGCATTTTTTAAGTGATTAGTGGAAATAAGGATGATCACAAAAAGGGGAGTAGAGACTGTTGCCTCTGTTTTGACATCTGTCTGTATCTCTAGGTGAATGTATGTAGTTTGAATGGTGGGAGCACTTTGGAAAGTGTTAAAGTATTAATGTGTGAATACTTATGCTGCCATAGAGACACTGTTTGGATGTCTGAATGGTACATTTTGAAATTTTAATGTTTTAGTGGACATGATAGAGTGAATGCCTATCACAGTGGCGGAATATATGAAATAAATGTGATAAATATGGAGAGAAGGACGTATCCTCTTAATAAAGACAACATGAGAAACTGTGACCTCTTAACCTAAGTAATAGGAGGAGCTGTATACACGGAAAAGGTATATATGGAAGGAAGAACATGGTGGCCATAGACTGTCAAAATCCTCCTGAGGAAGGCCAACGTTAATTGGCAGAAACGCGTAGACGTTTTTATTTCAATTTGTGAACAACAACTAGCTGAGAGGGTCCCGGATTATAGGCGCACCGGAGAAGCGCGCAGCGGCCGCCTTTGAACAAAGATTCAGGAGACCTAGTGGTGACGTCAGCCATAGAGAATAGCACACGCCGGAGTGAGCTGGGCGGAAGAGCAGTGAGCGGACTTCAGAGTCTGGCAACCGGAAGTGACACAGGATGCATCAAGTTACCAGTCTAACGAGCGGTGCACACCAGCTACTACGAGGAGAACCCGGGCTTGCGGTGGTGAAACCGGGGAAACTACGAGATGTCTAAAGTGTGGAAACACACAGGAGCCATCCATTCATTTGAACTACGGAACTGTAAGTGTGAAACTGTATACATCATTGGGAGAAATCCCGGGCTGTTGTTGAGTGCCAGTAGTGACTATAAGTCACAGGAAGAAACCATTGGAGGACAGTTTGTAATACGTGCAGTAGTAAGTGAAGAACTTCTTGCATGCATTAACTCTTCATCAATTTTTATGAATTTTATTTCTCATTTTTCTTTTAGATGGAATTTTAACAGGTTTTTTTGTGCACACTTAGGAGTGAAATTAGCTAGAAGGGTCCTTCTGATAGGAATTCTTATGTGTGTATGTGATATAGAATGAATGGATTGAACGATTGATTTTGAACTAAGGCTACAAGGGGGCAAGGGGGCACCTGAACATGAAGGAGGGGTTGATACATATGAAAGGAGCCTTAAAATGGGGAGAAACACATGAAAAAGGAAAACTGGACAACTATTGCGCATGAACACATACTTGGCCTGGGGGGGTGTAAATCCGACCTTCTCTGTGCTGTAATTTGGAGAACAGTGGAAGCAAGACTACTTACACAGCTTGACCCACCTTCTCCTGAGTAGTGATGCTTCTGTGCATGGGAACCCAAGCAGAGACATATGATCAGTTTAGTTAGATGATACATTTGTATGTTTCTGATCTGCTGGTCATGATCGTGTGCAAAAGTAGGAAGTGGTCATCTATCAGCTGATCAAATTGATTGTATATGTCTCCATATGGTGGCATTTTTAATGTCAGAAATTGCCAGAATCCATCTATAAAGATTTATAGCTCCATAACAATAATTTCCACACCTCAAAGATTGCAAACACTTATTAAGTTTACGGTGCTGGCAGGAGCCAAAAATGTGTTCAGGTTAGTTTTGACTTATTGTGCATAGAGGCAATACTCCATACTCCTGGCCAACTCTAAAGGAGACCCTAAAGATAAACTGAGCTCACAGGCATCAGCACAGTGGGGACATTACCTGGAAAGCATTAACAAATTAAAAGTTGATTTCACTTGTTGCATGGAATTGCTTGTAATATTAAGCTTTCCTAAAGATATGCAAGGGTAATCAAGTAGATAGGCCAAATCTGACCACCCTCATGGCATACGGATGGCATGACAGACACCTTTATTTGTATGCACAGATCATTGGAGCAATTATATTATTGCCTATCAAGAGGGAAAGGGTAGTAAATAGCAGTAGTCATTCCATGACCATGTACCCTGGCAAAAAAAAAATTGGTATTTCTCGTAGGCCTTGTTCACATCAATTAGCGCAGATGGCGTGCGATTGGAACGTAACCACAGTGAATGGGTGAGCACTGCGATTCCCAAAAAATGCAGGCAGCAGTGTGATAGCGCATTCCATATGATGGGAATGGCAGGAATGCTGTCTATACACTTTTGCCATTCTTGTGTGTCCCACATCATATGCGCTGCCGAAATGCGCACCGCAGAGCGTATGATGTTAATGAGGCCTTATAGCAGTTATGTGACTGTCTTCCTGTACACCAGTGTTTCTCAAACCTGTCCTTGTAACTCCCCAATGGTGCATGTTTTGCAGGCAGCCTCACCTATGCACAGGTGGGGGTAATTAGTGTCTCACCTACATGGAATCCACCTAGCTGAGACACTAATTACCTCACCTGTGCATAGGTGAGGTTGCATGCAAAACATGCACCATTGGGGAGTCACATGGACAGGTTTGAGAAACACTGCCCTAGACCACAGGTGTAATACTCCAGTCTTCGAAGGCCAAATCCATGCCAGTGTTTAGGATGGACTGAGAAATGGAGAAATGTGTTCTTTTTGATGAGCCACACCCTTCCTGATTCAGTCCCATCAATTAATTTAAGCTGTGACAAAAATGTCTGAGGACCACAGCCCTTGAGGACTGGAGTTTGACAGCCCTGCTCTAGACTATCCAACCAGTGGCTGGATAGTGTAATGGTTGAGGACTCTTCCTATTCAGTAAGCCAGCACCTATTCAGTAAGAAGTTCTTGGGTGAGACTCTCTAACACTGCTACTGCCTATTAAGCGCATCCTAGTGGTTGCCTCTCAAGCATTTTGAGTCTAAAAGGAGAAAGTGCTATACAAATGTTATTATTAGACATTAGAAGGTTACCTCAACCAGTAAAAACTGCCAAATCAGGTGACTGTATCTCGTGCCTACTGGAGGCTTTAGTGGTGCCAATTTCTGTAAAAAACAAAATACTCAAGATATGACTGAAGTTTCATTTTTTTGCCAGATTGCTCACTTTTTCTTTTGCATTGTTTTAGTAGTACTAGTAGTAGCTTTCTAGCTGCAAACATTAATTTATTTGAAATGTTGTACATGTAAATGTTCTTGGACAACAATAAAGTAGCTGAACTCTTTGTCTTAATGTTAATTATTTTAACTTAATTACTTTGTCTTGTTCTCTTTTTCCGTTTTTATTCTCCAGTGTTTTTTTCTCTCAGTGTTCTGGAATGGTGTCAGTAAATGCGGTAACACAAATTAAGTGGACTGCATCTTGTACATGAATTCTGGAATAGCTGAACAAGCGGGAGTGATGCAAGACACGGCTTGTGTTACCTCTTATTGATTTCTCCATGTAATGAATGGTATGGATAAAGAACTCTTATGTTCTGACATGTGGTAAAAACAATCATTCAAGAAAATCTGATTAACCACTAGTTGCCTGTAGAATGGCTTCTTAATGTCTCCTTGCACTGCCCTCCAGCCTTCTGATGCTGGGACAAGGATTCTGTGACAATTCCTGAGCCAGCACTGCGGTGACTTAAATAAAACCTGAACTGAAAATAAAGAGTCAAAATAACCATACCCAGGTCATACTTACCTCCCGTGTAGTCTACTACTCAATCTCTTTCTCTTCTCCTGCGTCCCGTTTGTCCACTGTGATCAATGGATTTCTCCATCCTCCATTTTGAAAATGGCCATTACCCCCTAACAGCTCCCTGGTCAGCACACTGTTAAACTGTAATATCGCCCACTTGAGCCAGAGAAAAACATGGACATTACCTTACACATTCAGTTGTAGCTGACAGCTGCTGATATATAACTGTCAGCAACTGGTATCTTACAGTTCTCACAAAATATTGTCAGAACTGGAAGGGATCACTGTAAGAAGAAAATGGTGAGCCTCTGAGAGGAACTGACGGTGAGGTTAGTATGTAATTTTCATTTGCAGCTACGTAATTTGTTTATTTTATATAATTTCCTCACTTCAGGTTCCCTTTAACAAATAAAGCATGCAATTTGAACAATGTAGATGCAGATCTTTCTATATGGCAAATTAAAAAAGAAGTACTAGCTGAATTTCTAGCTAAGTTTCTCAGGGTTGTCTCCAACTAGCACAGAGTATATTTTATTAAAAAATCAACTTAATTTAAGTCTTGTACACACTTGCATTACTGGTCATTTTAGATGACTTTCTTCCGGGCCATTTCTAGTTACGATGGGCCCTCTGGGCAAAATTAACCCGAGGGACCCCTTTACCACCCCAGCCGCATTAGGGGACCTTTATTTCTGACAAATTCTGCTACCCCAGGGCCCCTAAACCAGCTATTACGACTCCAGGTCCGCCCCTAACCTCCCCCCTAACTTTATTTTGTTCCCCAGGGCGCCTGCAGCCCTTTCGGCAACATAGCAACTCACCTGTCCTGGCTGTTGAGTTCCTCCATTAGTTTGTGCGTTCCCATCTTCATCCTTGCTTGCCGCATCTTCTCAGTGACCTGGTGGCATGCTAATTTACTTAAGAACATGCACCAGGTTAGGGAAGAGAGGCATTCCTGTAAATATGAAGATGGACTAACGAAGGAGCATGTCAGCCAGGGTTTGCTATGCCGCTAAAACTGCAGGGCCCGTGGGGACCAAAATAAAGTTGGGGAAGAGAACTGGTGAGACTGCACTCGGGGGCTCTGGGAAATTGCTCAGTTTGCTCCTATGGAACCACTGGCCCTGTCTTCAATGATACACACGCGCTGTTCAGCTCACTTCCAATCAGTGTATGCTACTGCATGGAGGGGGAGAATGAGTTGGAGTGGGCAGCTTGTACCTGAAAAGGAGTATTACATAAGTGATATACCATGGTTTCCAAGCATGCTAAATCACTAATGAGCTGTTGCTAGGGGTGAGGGGTCCCTTGTGCATAACTGAAAACAGTGCCTGAAACAATAAAACTATTTGTTTCCGGAAACCCAAGTTGCAAGTGTGTACATGTCTTATAAAGTTGAGACTGATCCATTTAAAAGGTAGAGACGTCTTTGTACAATGAATTCTCTTTGTAGCTTGTATGTTTCAGGCTGGAGGATGCAACATGATGAGTATGAGTATGATGAGCAGGGATGAAGGACACAGCATAGGAATAAAAGTCTCAGAAATGACAGTTGTGACTATAGCTGAGTGCAGACATCTCATAATAGTTGCCCAATCTGACAATTCATGAACAGATCAAGTAACTATCCAATCTCAGTACAGGCACCCCCAACATCTTGGTCTGACTCTTCTGTAGGAAAGAATGATCAGCTCAGCTGCAGTTTCTAAGCATATTCTCTATTAATATTCCGGATACAGTACAGCAGCAGAGACCATTCCTTGTACACCCATCTCTCTCCTTTATAGCAATAATGAACTGCCAACAGATGCCAGCTGTGGTGCCATTATATCAAATTTGCACCTCTGAAACACCTTGTCATTTGTACCTAGTCATGTTCTTGGATTGTCCAAGCAGTTCTAATTGTCCAAAATATGACCTATGATCAGCAGAACCGCAACATGAGCCGCTAAACCTGCATAGTCATTACTAAGTTGTGCAGAAAGGAAGCATACGGCAGTGCTTCTGATGGCCCAACTTTATTAATATTGCATCAGTAACTTGAAGACTCATTTCACCACTAGAAGGATCTGGGCTTTTTTTTTTAATTTAAGAAATTAAATGACAAGCAGGATATGTGCAAGGAGAAAAGTTTTCTGTAATACTTAAAACGCAATTTTGGTAGCTAGCTGTAAAATCAAATGGGAATTTCAGATAAACTACAGGCATACCTTAAAATTCATCCATGATATTTGCTAAGTTGCTGCAGCTGACACAAAGTCTTATGAGCCATTCTACCATATATAGCCATTGAGACCAATGTATATGATCATACGTGAGCCATAATTATAGCACTGCAAGTCAATCCTGTAGCAGCAATCCACATACCTACAGCAAAGGTAAACGCTCTGCTGTCTCCATTACATTTTTACAGAAAGGGGGTCATTGTGTTTATCTCTGTATTTCTTTTTTTTTCAGAAGATGATGGATAATATTTTTTTCTTGAAGATTACATACTTCTGTACTGCTTATTATGCTGGATCATTTATGGCTATGTTTCCTTAACTCCAGTCTTCTACAGTAGATCAGGGGTGTGCTCAGTGGCGTAGCAATAAGGGATGCAGAGGTTGTGACTGTAACGGGGCCCTTGGACCATAGAGAGCCACTAAAGGCTCTCCCTCAATCACAGTATTA